>NC_091197.1:1179401-1227359 GCF_040958095.1 Procambarus clarkii | reverse complement strand
GCTCACATTTTGCCCAAACCCACCAGTCAGTTTTCATAATATCCCAAGCATCCCAAATTCGAGCCATGAGCCATATTTTGGAGCCAAATTCTGGCTCTCTGCACGTATTCGCATTTTGAAATTACAACTTTTTAAACCGAAAATATGCCAGTTACTGAAAGCGGCGATGGGTAACATTTTGCCCAAACCCTCTATGCAGTTTTCAAAATATCTCAAACATCCCCAATTCGACGCTTGAGCCATATTTTGGAGCCAAATTCTGGCTCTCTGCGCCTATTCGCAGTTTGAAATTACGAGTTTTTATACCGAAAATATGCCAATTACTTAGAGCGGCGATGGATCACATTCTGCACAAACCTTCCCTGCAGTTTTCAAAATATCTCACACATCCCAAATTAAACGGTTGAGCCATATTTTGGAGCTAAATTCTGGCTCTCTGCACGTATTTGCAGTTTGAAGCTACGAATTTTTATACCGAAAATATGCCAATTACGGAGAGCAGCAATGGATCACATTTTGCCCAAACCCCTTTTTGCAGTTTTCAAAATATCGCAAACATCCCAAATTCCACCCTTGCGGCTTATTTTGGAGCGAAGTTCTGGCTCTCTGCACGTATTCGCAGTTTTAAATTAGGAATTTTTATACCGAAAATATACCAATTACTTAGAGCAGCGATGGATTACATTTTGCCCAAACCCTCCGTGCAGTTTTCAAAATATCCAAAACATCCCAAATTCGACACTTGAGCCATATTTTCTAGCCAAATTCGGACTTTCTGCACGTATTCACAGTTTGAAATAACGACTTTTTATCCCGAAAATATGCCAATTACTGAAAGCGGCGATAGATCACATTTTGCTCAAATCCACCATTTAGTTTTCAAAATATCCCAAACATTCCAAATTCGACCCTTGAGCCATATTTTGGAGCCAAATTCTGGCTCTCTGCACCTATTCGCAGTTTGAAATTACGACATTTTATACCGAAAATATGTCAATTACTGAGAGCAGCGATTGGTCACATTTTACCTAAACCCCCCCCTGCAGTTTTCAAAATATCCCAAACATCCCAAATTTTGGCTCTCTGCACGTATTCGCAGTTTTAAATTAGGTATTTTTATACCGAAAATATGCTAATTACTTTGAGAGGCGATGGAGCACATTTTGCCCAAACCCTCCGTGCAGTTTTCAAAATATCCCAAACTTCCCAAATTCGACCCTGGAGCCTTATTTTGGAGCCAAGTTCTTGCTTTCTTCACGTATTCGCAGTTCGAAATAACGACTTTTTATACCGAAAATATGTCAATTACTGAAAGCTGCAATGGGTCACATTCTGCTCAAACCCCCTTGCAGTTTTCAAAATATCCCAAACATACCAAATTCGACCCTTGAGCCAATTTTTGGAGCCAAATTGTGGCTCTCTGCACATATTCGCATTTTGAAATTACGACTTTTTATACCGAAAATATGCCAATTACTGAGAGGGGCGGTAGGTCACATTTAGCCCAAACCCCCCTGCAGTTTTCAAAATATCCCAAACATCCCAAATTCGACTCCTTGAGAATGTTTTTGGAGCCAAATTTTGGCTCTCTGCACGTATTTGCTGTTTGAAATTACGACTTTTTATCCCAAACATCCCAAACTTGACGCTTGAAAATATGCCAATTACTGAAAGATGCGATGGGTCACGTTTTGCCCAAACCCCCCTGCAGTTTGCAAAATATCCCAAACATCCAAATTCGACCTTTGAGCCATATTTTGGAGCCAAATTCTAGCTTTCTGCACGTATTCGCAGTTTGAAATTACGACATTTTATACCGAAAATATGCCAATTACTAAGTGCAGCGATGGATCACATTTTGCCCAGGCATTCCCTGCACTATGCAAAATATCCCAAACATCCCATATTCGACCCATGAGCTATATTTTGGAGCCAAATTCTGGCTCTCTGCACGTATTCGCATTTTGAAATTATGACTTTTTATACCGAAAATATGCCAATTACTGAGAGCAGCGATAGGTCACATTTTGCCCAAACCCCCCTGCAGTTTTCAAAATATACCAAACATCCCAAATTCGACCCGGGAGCGTTATTTTGGGGCCAAATTCTAGCTCTCGGCACGTATTTGCAGTTTGAAATTACGACTTTTTATACGGAAAATATGCCAATTACTGAAAGCAGCGATGCGTCACATTTTGCCCAAACCCCGCTTGCAGTTTTCAAATATCCCAAACATCCCAAATTCGACTCTTGAGCCATACTTTATAGCCAAATTCTAGCTCTCTGCCCGTATTCGCAGTTTGAAATTATGACTTTTTATACTGAAAATATGTCAATTACGGAAAGCGGCGATGGATCACATTAGGCCCAAACCCTCCCTGCAGTTTTAAAAATATCCCAAACATCCCAAATTCGACCCTTGAGCGAAATTTTGGAGCGAGGCTGAAGAGAGTGAAGCAGAGGCTTAAGAGAGGGATGCAGAGGCACAAGAAAATGATGAAGAGGCTCAAGAGAGTGCTGCTGAGGCTCAAGAGAGGGATGCTGAGGCTCCAGAGAGTGATGCAGAGGCTCCAGAGAGTGATGCAGAGGCTGAAGTGAGAGATGCAGAGGCTTAAGAGAGTGACACAGAGGCTCAAGAGTGATGCAGAGGCTCAAGAGAATGATGTAGAGGCTTAAGAGAGGGATGCAGAGGCTCAAGAGAATGATGCAGAGGCTCATGAGAGTGATGCAAACGATCACGATAGGAATGCAGAGGCTTAAGAGAGTGATGCAGAGGCTCAAGAGTCGGATGTAGAGGCTCAAGAGAGTAAGGCAGAAGCTCAAGAGAGTGATGCAGAGGCTTAAGTAAGTGATGCACAGGCTGAAGAGAGTGATGCAGAGGCTCAAAAGAGTGATGTAGAGGCTCAAGAGAGTGATGCAGAGGCTCAGGAGAGTGATGCAGAGGCTTAAGAGAGTGATGCAGAGGCTGAAGAGAGTGATGCAGAGGGTCTAGAGAGTGATGCAGAGGCTCAAGAGAGTAATGCAGAGGCCTCAAGAGAGGGATTCAGAGGCTTAAGAGAGGGATGTAGAGGCTCAAGAGAGTAATGCAAAGGCTCAAGAGAGTGATGCAGAGGCTCAAGAGACGGATGCAGAGGCTAAAGAGAGTGATGCAGAGGCTCAAGAGAGTGATGCAGAGGCTCAAGAGAGGAATGCAGAGGCTCAAGAGAGTGATTGAGAGGCTTTCGAGAGTGATGCAGAGACTTAAGAGAGTGATGCAGAGGCGTAAGAGAGGGATGCAGAGGCTCAAGAGAGGGATGCAGAGGGTCAAGATAGGGATGCAGGAGCTCACGAGAGTGATGCAGATGCTCAAGAGAGTGATTCTGAGGCTTGCGAGAGTGATGCAGAGGCTTAAGAGAGTGATGCAGAGGCTTAAGAGAAGGGTGCAGAGGCTCAAGAGAGGGATGCAGAGGCTCAAGAGAGGGATGCAGAGGCTCAAGAGAGGGATGCAGAGGATCAAGTGAGGGATGCAGAGGCACAAGAGAAAGATGAAGAGGCTCAAGAGAGGAATGCAGAGGCTAAATAGAGTGATGCAGAGGCTCAAGAGAGTTCTGCAGAGGCTCAAGAGAGTGATGCATAGGCTTACGAGAGTGATGCAGATGATCAAGAGAGGGATGCAGAGGCTTAAGAGAGTGATGCAGAGGCTGAAGACAGTGTTGCGGAGGCGTAGGAGAGGGATGCAGAGGGTCAAGAGAGTGATGCAGAGGCTCAAGAGAGTGATGCATAGGCTCAAGAGAGTGATGCAGTGGCTTAAGAGAGGGATGCAGAGGCTCAAGAGAGGGATGCAGAGGCTCAAGAGAGGGATGCAGAGGCTCAAGAGAGGGAAGCAGAGGCTCAAATGAGGGGATGCAGAGGCACATGAGAGGAATGCAGAGGCTCTTGAGAGTGATGCAGAGGCTCAAGAGAGGGATGCATAGGCTTAAGATAGTGATGCAAAGGCTCAAGAGAGGGATGCAGGAGTTCAAGAGAGGGATGCAGAGGCTCAAGAGAGTGATGCAGAGGCTTAAGAGAGGGATGCAGCGGCTTAAGAGAGTGAAGCAGAGGCTTAAGAGAGGGATGCAGAGGCACAAGATAATGATGAAGAGGTTCAAGAGAGTGCTGCTGCGGCTCAAGAGAGGGGTGCTGAGGCTGTTGAGAGGGATGCAGAGGCTCCATAGAGTGATGCAGAGGCTGAAGTTAGAGATGCAGAGGCTTAAGAGAGTGACGCAGAGGCTCAAGAGAGTGATGCATTCTCAAGAGAGGAATGCAGATGCTCAGGAGAGTGATTAAGAGGCTTACGAGAGTGATGCAGAGACATAAGAGAGTGATGCAGAGGCGTAGGAGAGGGATGCAGAGGCTCAAGAGAGGGATGCAGAGGCTCAAGATAGGGATGCAGGAGCTCAAGAGAGTGATGCCGAGGCACACAAGAGTGATTCAGAGGCTTACGAGAGTGATGCAGATGATCAAGAGAGGGATGCAGAGGCTTAAGAGAGGGATGCATAGGCTTGGGAGAATGATGTAGAGGATTATGAGAGGGATGCAGAGGCTCAAGAGAATGATGCAGTGGCTCAAGAGAGTGACGCAAATGATCAAGAGAGGGATGCAGAGGCATAAGAGAGTCATGCAGAGGCTCAAGAGAGTGATGTAGAGGCTTAAGAGAATGATGCAGAGGCTCAAGAGAGTGATGCAGAGGCTTAAGAGAGTGATGCAGAGGCTTAAGATTGAGATGCAGAGGCTCAAGAGAGGGATGCAGAGGCTCAAGAGAGGGATGCAGAGGCTCGTGAGAGTGATGCAGAGGCTCAAGAGAGGGATGCATAGGCTTGGGAGAGTGATGCAAAGGCTCACGAGAGGGATGCAGAGGCTCAAGAGAATGATGAAGAGGCTAAAGGGAGTGCTGTAGAGGCTCAAGAGAGGGATGCTGAGGCTCCAGAGAGGGATGCAGAGGCTCCAGAGAGTTATGCAGAGGGTGAAGAGAGTGATGTAGAGGCTCAAGAGAGTGATGCAGAGGCTTAAGAGAGTGACTCAGAAGCTCAAGAGAGTTATGCAGAGGCTCAAGAGAATGATGTAGAGGCTTAAGAGAGGGATGCAGAGGCTCAAGAGAATGATGCAGAGGCTCAAGGGAGTGATACAGAGGCTTAAGATCGAAATATTGGTAAAAACGAATATATATACGTAAAATCACATTACATAAATAACGTGAAAAAGTCACTATATTACCATATTTGAGGATTTTAACTTCAAATCATAGAGCGAGGTTTCGTATTATTTAGATCCTAGAAAAGACATATGACAATGTTGTTTCAAATACAAATGATAAAAATCTATGTGTTTTCATTAGAATTAACTAAAATGTTCCTGATTTTCCGTTTTCGTTTCCACTACAGTACCCAGAGTGAGTGTCAGGTATACATCAGTACCCAGAGTGAGTGTCAGGTATACTACAGTACCCGGAGGGAGTGTACTCCCTCTTCAGGTACTCCACTTGTTACTGTTCGCCAGTCCGACTTCTCGCCTCTTACCATTACCCTCTGGCTCCTTCCTGTTAGGTAGTTCTTCACCTATACTAGGGCCTTTCCGCATGCTCCTGCCTGCCTCTCAAGTTTGTATAGCAGTCTAATGTGCGGTACTGTATGTGTGTGTGTGTGTGTGTGTGTGTGTGTGTGTGTGTGTGTGTGTGTGTGTGTGTGTGTGTGTGTGTGTGTGTGTGTGTGTGTGTGTGTGTGTGTGTGTGTGTGTGTGTGTGTGTGTGTGTGTGTGTGTGTGTGTGTGTGTGTGTGTGTGTGTGTGTGTGTGTAATATACATTTAACAAGATGGAGTATCCTGTGTTCGGGTGATGGAGGTCAAATCTTCACTACACACAGTCTTCATCACTGTAACCATCTTCACTATAAACTGTCTTCATCACAGTAACCATCTTCATCACAGTAACCATCTTCACTATACACAGTTTCATCACAGTAACCCTCTTCACTATACACTGTCTTCATCACAGTAACCATCTTCACTATACACAGTCTTCATCACAGTAACCATCTTCACTATACACAGTCTTCATCACAGTAACTATCTTCACTACACACAGTCTTCATCACAGTAACTATCTTCACTACACAGAGTCTTCATCACAGTAACCATCTTAACTATACACAGCCTTCATCACAGTAAACATCTTCACTATACACAGTCTTCATCACAGTAACCATCTTCACTACACACTGTCTTCATCACAGTAACCCTCTTCACTACACACTGTCTTCATCACAGTAACCATCTTCACTATACACAGTCTTCATCACAGTAACCATCTTCACTATACACAGTCTTCATCACAGTAACTATCTTCACTACACACAGTCTTCATCACAGTAACTATCTTCACTACACACAGTCTTCATCACAGTAACCATCTTAACTATACACAGCCTTCATCACAGTAACCATCTTCACTATACACAGTCTTCATCACAGTAACCATCTTCACTACACACTGTCTTCATCACAGTAACCATCTTCACTACACACAGTCTTCATCACAGTAACTATCTTCACTACACACAGTCTTCATCACAGTAACCATCTTCACTATACACAGCCTTCATCACAGTAACCATCTTCACTATACACTGTCTTCATCACAGTAACCATCTTCACTATACACAGTCTTCATCACAGTAACCATCTTCACTACACACAGTCTTCATCACAGTAACCATCTTCACTATACACTGTCTTCATCACAGTAACCATCTTCACTACACACAGTCTTCACTGTAACCCTCTTCACTATACACAGTCTTCATCACAGCAACCATCTTCACTATATACTGTCGTCATCACAGTAACCATCTTCACTACACTTCCTGACACTCACTCTGGGTACTGTAGTATACCTGACACTCACTCTTGGTACTGTAGTATACCTGACACTCACTCTAGGTCCTGTAATATACCTGACACTCACTCTGGGTCCTGTAGTATACCTGACACTCACTCTGGGTACTGTAGTATAACTGACACTCACTCTGGGTAATGTAGTATACCTGAAACTCACTCTGGGTAATGTAGTATACCTGACAATCTGGGTACTGAAGTATACCTGACACTCCCTCAAGGTACTGGAGTATACCTGACACTCTGGGTATTGTAGTATACCTAACACTCCCTCCGGGTACTGTAGTATACCCGACACTCACTTTGGGTACTGTAGTATACCTGACACTCACTCTGGGTACTGTAGTATACCTGACACTCACTCTGTGTCCTGTAGTATACCTGACACTCACTCTGGGTCCTGTAGTATACCTGACACTCACTCTGGGTACTGTAGTATACATGACACTCTGGGTCCTGTAGTATACCTGACACTCACTCTGGGTACTGTAGTATACCAGACACTCACTCTGGGTACTGTAGTATACCTGACACTCACTCTGGGTCCTGTAGTATACCTGACACTCATTCTGGGTACTGTAGTATACCTGATACTCACTCTAGGTCCAGTAGCATACCTGAAACTCACTCTGGGTACTGTAGTATACCTGACACTCTGGGTACTGTAGCATACCTGACACTCACTCTGGGTCTTGTAGTATACCTGACACTCACTCTGGGTTCTGTAGTATACCAGACACTCACTCTGGGTCCTGCAGTATACCTGACACTCTGGGTACTGTAGCATACCTGACACTCACTCTGGGTACTGTAGTATACCTGACACTCTGGGTACTGTAGCATACCTGACACTCACTCTGGGTACTGTAGTATACCTGACACTCTGGGTACTATAGTATACCTGACACTCACTCTGGGTCCAGTAGCATACCTGAAACTCACTCTGGGTACTGTAGTATACCTGACACTCACTCTGGGTCTTGTAGTATACCTGACACTCTGGGTCCTGTAGTATACCTGACACTCTGGGTACTGTAGCATACCTGACACTCACTCTGGGTACTGTAGTATACCTGACACCCACTCTGGGTCCTGTAGTATACCTGACACTCACTCTGGGTATTGTAGTATACCTGACACTCTGGGTATTGTAGTATACCTGACACTCACTCTGGGTACTGTAGTATTCCTGACACTCACTCTGGGTCTTGTAGTATACCTGACACTCACTCTGGGTCCTGTAGTATACCTGACACTCACTCTGGGTCCTGTAGTATACCTGACACTCACTCTGGGTCTTGTAGTATACCTGACACTCACTCTGGGTCCTGTAGTATACCTGACACTCACTCTGGGTCCTGTAGTATACCTGACACTCACTCTCGGTACTGTAGTATACCTGACACTCACTCTGGGTACTGTAGTATACCTGACACTCTGGGTACTGTAGTATACCTGACACTCTGGGTACTGTAGTATACCTGACACTCTGGGTACTGTAGTATACCTGACACTCTGGGTACTGTAGTATACCTGACACTCTTGGTACTGTAGTATACCTGACACTCTGGGTACTGTAGTATACCTGACACTCTGGGTACTGTAGTATACCTGACACTCTGGGTACTGTAGTATACCTGACACTCTGGGTACTGTAGTATACCTGACACTCTGGGTACTGCAGTATACCTGACCTGAGCTTCCGCACAGGTCTTGACGTCATTAACTGTACTTCGCTCCATCACCCTCTCCTCCCTCTCACTAGCTTCCCTCACCTCCCTCTCACTAGCTTCCCTCACCTCCCTCTCACTAGCTTCCCTCACCTCCCTCTCACTAGCTTCCCTCACCTCCCTCTCTTTGCCTTCCATCGCGTCCCTCCGACTAGCTCTTTTCACTACCTACTATCACCACCACCACCCCTTCACTATAACCATCACCACCATCACCACCACCAACAGTATCACCATCACTTCCACAACCACCACCATCACTACCTTCACCACCATCATCACCCTCACTACCACCACCACCATCATCACCACCTCCACCATAACCACCATCATCACTCCCACAACCACCATCACCATCTCCACCACTATTATCACCTCCACAATGACCACCATCATCACCATCAACACCACTATCATCACCATCACCTCCTCCTCCATAACCACCATCATCACAATGACCACTATCATCACCATCACCTCCTCCACCATAACCACCATCATCACAATGACCACCATCATCACCATCAACACCACTATCATCACCATCACCACCTCCACCATAACCACTATCATCACAATGACCACTATCATCACCATCACCACCTCCACCATAACCCCCACTACCACCATCACCATCTCCACCACTATCATCACCTCCACAATGACCACTATCATCACCATCAACACCACTATCATCACCATCACCTCCTCCACCATAACCACCATCATCACCATCAACCATCACCACCACTATCACTATCACCACCTCCACCATAACCACCATCATCACAATGACCACCATCAACATCACTATCATCACCATCACCACCTCCACCATAACCACCATCATCACAATGACCACTATCATCACCATCACCACCACTATCACTATCACCATAACCACCATCATCTCAATGGCCACTATCATCACCATCACCTCCTCCACCATCATCACAATGACCACCATCATCACCATCAACACCACTATCATCACCATCACCACCTTCACCATAACCACCATCATCACATTGACCACCATCATCACCATCAACACCACTATCATCACCATCACCACCTCCACCATAACCACCATCATCACAATGACCACTATCATCACCATCACCACCTCCACCATAACCTCCATCATCACAATGACCACCATCATCACCACTATCATCACCATCTCCACCATAACCACCATCATCACAATAACCACCATCATCACCATCAACACCACTATCATCACCACCACTATCACCATCTCCTCCACCATAACCACCATCATCACAATGACCACCATCATCAACACCACTATCATCACCATCACCACCTCCACCATTACCACCATCATCACAATGACCACCATCATCAACACCACCACCTCCACCATAACCACCATCATCCCAATGACCATCATCAACACCAACACAACTAACACCACTACTCTCACCTATACCCTCTACCATGACTGGTCAGTATTAATATATAACCAGTTAACTATTTTATTTGTTATCTAGGATATAATTATGGCTGGACAAGTTGGGTGTGCGTGGTAGGTTACACCAGACCGGCATCATGAGCAGTGTTCCTGTCACAAGCTCCTCCTCCCTCTCCTCTCCCTCCTCCATCGACATCAACTATGCCAAGGACATGAGGAGGATCGCAAAGGCACAGGCTACTATGACCGCAAAAATGGGAGAGAAGATGGTGATAAAAAACGCAATGAGGAAGTTACCCAAGCATAGAGCTGAGGCTGTGAAGCGAGCTGTTGCTGCCGAAGAGAGATTTAAGCGTGAGGCAGCAGCATACCTCAATAATGAGGAGGTTCCCCCCCGCCACAACCCACCCCCCTCCCGCGCCCTCTACTCCTTCTGAGGAGAAAGATGTGTTATTGTTGTGTTGTGTATAGTAGCAGCTAGCCGTCACTTCCCTGGGGTTAGGGAGTTGTGCCCGGCGTGTCCAGTTAACTGCTCTTTGTATAAATGTTAAATGTTTCTTGAGTACGTAATAATAAAGTGTGTGTGTGTGTGTGAGTACTCACGTATTTGTGCCTGCTGGATCTAGCTCTAGCTCATGGACCCCTCATTTCTAGCCGATGATTGTCTAATGCAATGACTCCCGGCCTATTTCCTTATAAGAACACTGTTTTTCCCAAAAACGGTGGGTTTTCTGAGGGGAAGAGAAAACGTACGTCTGGAAGCTGATTGTAACCGCCCCAAAGCTGCGCGCGCAACGAGCCGAGGTTATATAAACTCGGACGCAGACTGCGTGGCCCTCTTCCCGACAAGCCAACAGCTGCTCTCTTACAAAACGCTGCTCACTGCTGCTCAGCGAGTCGTAAACACAGAAGTTTAGCATGCTCAACTGTTCCCCCAGCATGGACCCTTTACCAGTTCCTATCAACAACGACTCGGAGCAACCCGTCAGGGGCGTCCTGCCCTTCTCAACATTTAAGATAGTGTTTGTGTTGTTGGCGCGCCGGACCAGTGTTTGTGTTGTTGGCGCGCCTGACCAGTGTTTGTCTGTGTTGGCGCGCGCGCCCCTGAAGCACGCCTGTTGGTTCAGCCTTGGTGACCAAATGCAGGTGCAGTGGACCTAGAGGGGGAGGTGACCCTCGGTGTTATAGGGCACTGGTTTTTCTCCAGTAGGTGGCTGTTATTTGAAGCACAATCGGGAGGAGGCCTGTCCACCCCCCCATCACGATATGTGATTTGGCCTTATAAAGCAACAGCTTTATACGTCTTTTCTAATGTCTAAAAAATACGAAACGTCGCTCTATGATTCGAAAGTAAAATCCTCAAATTTGGTATAATAATGACTTTTTTCACGTTTTTCATGTAGTTTGATATTACGTATATATATTCATTTTTACCAATATTTCGATACTAATTCATGTAGTATCACGATATGTGCTTTGGCCTTCAAATGTCGGATTTTCGCATAATATTGCATTTTAAGCAAGTTTTCTTGCATTTTGTTTCGTACTAAAAATCATCGAATTCAGCAATATTTTTACGTTTATCATCCCCTTTTCCTTTATGTGATATAAACAAAATATCATCGAATTAGGCAATATTTTGCTGTTTTTCCACGTTTTTGTGAATTTTCAGCTTATTGTTATTAATTCATTATATATACGATAAAAATGATGAAAACACATAATTGATTAGAAATTAAACACTTCATTTTCAATCAACTATTTGTTTCTCGTTAAAATACTGAGTAAGATATTGGAAAGGGGAGAAGTTCTGTTTTTATTGCATATATAGACGTTTCAGCCCGATTAGAGCGGTTTTACGTGTACATCTTCCATCGGTAATATAAACGGAAAATCAGGAACATTTTAGTTAATTCTAATGAAAACACATTGATTTTTATCATTTGTATTTGAAACAACATTGTCATATGTCTTTTCTTGGATTTAAATAATACGAAACCCCGCTCTATGATTTGAAGTTAAAATCCTCAAATATTGTAATATCGTGACTTTTTTCACATTATTCATGTAGTGTGATTTTACGAATATATATTCGTTTTTACCAATATTTCGATGCTACTTCATGTTTTCTCACGATATATGATTTCTCCTTCAAATCTCAGAATTTCGCAAATATTTCATTTTTAAGCAAGTTTTCTTGCATTTTGTTTTGTACTAAAAATCATCGAATTTAGCAATATTTTGACCTTTATCATCCCCCTTTTCCTTTACGTGATATAAACAAAATATGGAATTTGGCAATATTTTGACGTTATTCCCCGTTTTTGTGAATTTTCAGTTTATTGTTATTATTTCATAATATATACGATAAAAATGATGCAAACACATAATTGATCGGAAAATAACCTTAAATACTTCATTTTCAATCATCTGTTTGTTTCTCGTTAAAATACTGAGTAAGATATTTAAAAGGGGAGAAGTTCTGTTTTTATTGCATATATCGACGTTTCAGCCGGATTAGAACGGTTTTACGTGTACATCTTCCATCAGTAATATGAACCGAAAATCAGGAATATTTTAGTTAATTTTAATGAAAACACATTGATTTTTATAATTTGTATTGGAAGCAACATCTTTATACGTCTTTTCAAGGGTCTAAAAAATACGAAACGTCGCTTTATGATTCGAAGTTAAAATCCTCAAACGTTTTTCATGTTGTTTGATATTACGTAAATATATTCATTTTTTACCAATATTTCGATACTATTTCATGTAGTATCACGATATGTGATTTGGCCTTCATATCTCAGATTTTCGGCTAATATTGCATTTTAAGCAAGTTTTCTTGCATTTTGTTTCGTACTAAAAATCATCGAATTCAGCAATATTTTGACGTTTATCATCCCCTTTTCCTTTATGTGATATAAACAAAATATCATCTAATTAGGCAATATTTTGCTGATTTTCCACGTTTTTGTGAATTTTCAGTTTATTGCTATTAATTCATTAAATATACGATAAAAATGATGCAAACACATAATTGATTAGAAATTAACCTTAAACACTTCATTTTCAATCAACTATTTTTTGCTCGTTAAAATACTGAGTAAGATACTGGAAAGGGGAAAAGTTCTGTTTTTATTGCATATATCGACGTTTCAGCCGGATTAGAGCGGTTTTACGTGTACATCTTCCATCGGTAATATAAACGGAAAATCAGGAACCTTTTAGTTAATTCTAATGAAAAACATTGATTTTTATCATTTGTATTTGAAACAACATTGTCATATGTCTTTTCTTGGATCTAAATAATACGAAACCTCGCTCTATGATTTGAAGTTAAAATCCTCAAATATGGTAATATAGTGACTTTTTTCACGTTATTCATGTAGTGTGATTTTACGTGTATATATTCGTTTTTACCAATATTTCGATACTACTTCATGTTTTCTCACGATATGTGATTTGGTCTTCAAATCTCAGAATTTCGCAAATTTTTCATTTTAAAGCAAGTTTTCTTGCATTTTGTTTTGTACTAAAAATTATCGAATTTAGCAATATTTTGACCTTTATCATCCCCTTTTCCTTTATGTGACATAAAGAAAATATCATCGAATTAGGCCGTTTTTCCACGTTTTTGTGAATTTTCAGTTTATTGTTATTAATTCATTATATGTACGATAAAAATTATGCAAACACATAATTGATCAGAAAATAACCTTATATACTTCGTTTTCAATCATCTATTTGTTTCTCGTTAAAATACTGAGTAAGATATTGAAAAGGGGAGAAGTTCTGTTTTTATTGCATATATCGACGTTTCAGCTGGATTAGAACGGTTTTACGTGAACATCTTCCATCGGTAATATAAACCGAAAATCAGGAACATTTTAGTTAATTTTAATGAAAACACATTGATTTTTATCATTTGTATTGGAAGCAACATCTTTATACGTCTTTTCTAGGGTCTAAAAAATACGAAACGTCGCTTTATGATTCGAAGTTAAAATCCTCAAACGTTTTTCATGTTGTCTGATATTACGTAAATATATTCATTTTTTCCCAATATTTCGATACTATTTCATGAAGTATCACGATATGTGATTTGGCTTTCATCGATGCAGAGGATCAGATTTTCGGCTTATATTGCATTTTAAGCAAGTTTTCTTGCATTTTGTTTCGTACTAAAAAGCATCGAATTCAGCAATATTTTGACGTTTATCGTCCCCTTTTCCTTTATGTGATATAAACAAAATATCATCTAATTAGGCAATATTTTGCTGATTTTCCACGTTTTTGTGAATTTTCAGTTTATTGCTATTAATTCATTAAATATACGATAAAAATGATGCAAACACATAATTGATTAGAAATTAACCTTAAACACTTCATTTTCAATCAACTATTTGTTTCTCGTTAAAATACTGAGTAAGATATTGGAAAGGGGAGAAGTTCTGTTTTTATTGCATATATAGACGTTTCAGCCCGATTAGAGCGGTTTTACGTGTACATCTTCCATCGGTAATATAAACGGAAAATCAGGAACCTTTTAGTTAATTCTAATGAAAACACATTGATTTTTATCATTTGTATTTGAAACAACATTGTCATATGTCTTTTCTTGGATCTAAATAATACGAAACCTCGCTCTATGATTTGAAGTTAAAATCCTCAAATATGGTAATATCGTGACTTTTTTCACGTTATTCATATAGTGTGATTTTACGTATATATATTCGTTTTTACCAATATTTCGATGCTACTTCATGTTTTCTCACGATATGTGATTTGGCCTTCAAATCTCAGAATTTCGCAAATATTTCATTTTCAAGCAAGTTTTCTTGCATTTTGTTTTGTACTAAAAATCATCGAATTTAGCAATATTTTGACCTTTATCATCCCCTTTTCCTTTACGTGATATAAACAAAATATCGAATTTGGCAATATTTTGACGTTATTCCCCGTTTTTGTGAATTTTCAGTTTATTGTTATTATTTCATTAAATATACGATAAAAATGATGCAAATACATAATTGATCGGAAAATAACCTTAAATACTTCATTTTCAATCATCTATTTGTTTCTCGTTAAAATACTGAGTAAGATATTTAAAAGGGGAGAAGTTCTGTTTTTATTGCATATATCGACGTTTCAGCCGGATTAGAACGGTTTTACGTGTACATCTTCCATCAGTAATATGAACCGAAAATCAGGAATATTTTAGGTAATTTTAATGAAAACACATTGATTTTTATAATTTGTATTGGAAGCAACATCTTTATACGTCTTTTCCAGGGTCTAAAAAATACGAAACGTCGCTTTATGATTCGAAGTTAAAATCCTCAAACGTTTTTCATGTTGTTTGATATTACGTAAATATATTCATTTTTTACCAATATTTCGAAACTATTTCATGTAGTATCACGAAATGTGATTTGGCCTTCATATCTCAGATTTTCGGCAAATACTGCATTTTAAGCAAGTTTTCTTGCATTTTGTTTCGTACTAAAAAGCATCGAATTCAGCAATATTTTGAAGTTCTGTTTTTATTGCATATATCGACGTTTCAGCCGGATTAGAACGGTTTTACGTGTACATCTTCCATCAGTAATATGAACCGAAAATCAGGAATATTTTAGTTAATTTTAATGAAAACACATTGATTTTTATAATTTGTATTGGAAGCAACATCTTTATACGTCTTTTCTAGGGTCTAAAAAATACGAAACGTCGCTTTATGATTCGAAGTTAAAATCCTCAAACGTTTTTCATGTTGTCTGATATTACGTAAATATATTCATTTTTTCCCAATATTTCGATACTATTTCATGAAGTATCACGATATGTGATTTGGCTTTCATCGATGCAGAGGATCAGATTTTCGGCTTATATTGCATTTTAAGCAAGTTTTCTTGCATTTTGTTTCGTACTAAAAAGCATCGAATTCAGCAATATTTTGACGTTTATCGTCCCCTTTTCCTTTATGTGATATAAACAAAATATCATCTAATTAGGCAATATTTTGCTGATTTTCCACGTTTTTGTGAATTTTCAGTTTATTGCTATTAATTCATTAAATATACGATAAAAATGATGCAAACACATAATTGATTAGAAATTAACCTTAAACACTTCATTTTCAATCAACTATTTTTTGCTCGTTAAAATACTGAGTAAGATACTGGAAAGGGGAAAAGTTCTGTTTTTATTGCATATATCGACGTTTCAGCCGGATTAGAGCGGTTTTACGTGTACATCTTCCATCGGTAATATAAACGGAAAATCAGGAACATTTTAGTTATTTCTAATGAAAAACATTGATTTTTATTATTTGTATTTGAAACAACATTGTCATATGTCTTTTCTTGGATCTAAATAATACGAAACCTCGCTCTATGATTTGAAGTTAAAATCCTCAAATATGGTAATATAGTGACATTTTTCACGTTATTCATATAGTGTGATTTTACGTATATATATTCGTTTTTACCAATATTTCGATGCTACTTCATGTTTTCTCACGATATGTGATTTGGCCTTCAAATCTCAGAATTTCGCAAATATTTCATTTTCAAGCAAGTTTTCTTTCATTTTGTTTTGTACTAAAAATCATCGAATTTAGCAATATTTTGACCTTTATCATCCCCTTTTCCTTTACGTGATATAAACAAAATATCGAATTTGGCAATATTTTGACGTTATTCCCCGTTTTTGTGAATTTTCACTTTATTGTTATTATTTCATTAAATATACGATAAAAATGATGCAAATACATAATTGATCGGAAAATAACCTTAAATACTTCATTTTCAATCATCTATTTGTTTCTCGTTAAAATACTGAGTAAGATATTTAAAAGGGGAGAAGTTCTGTTTTTATTGCATATATCGACGTTTCAGCCGGATTAGAACGGTTTTACGTGTACATCTTCCATCAGTTACATGAACCGAAAATCAGGAATATTTTAGTTAATTTTAATGAAAACACATTGATTTTTATAATTTGTATTGGAAGTAACATCTTTATACGTCTTTTCTAGGGTCTAAAAAATTCGAAACGTCGCTCTATGATTCGAAGTTAAAATCCTCAAATTTGGTATAATAATGACTTTTTTCACGTTTTTCATGTAGTTTGATATTACGTAAATATATTCATTTGTACCTATATTTCGATACTATTTCATGTAGTATCACGATATGTGATTTGGCCTTCATATCTCAGATTTTCGGCAAATATTGCATTTTAAGCAAGTTTTCTTGCATTTTGTTTCGTACTAAAAAGCATCGAATTCAGCAATATTTTGAAGTTCTGTTTTTATTGCATATATCGACGTTTCAGCCGGATTAGAACGGTTTTACGTGTACATCTTCCATCAATAATATGAACCGAAAATCAGGAATATTTTAGTTAATTTTAATGAAAACACATTGATTTTTATAATTTGTATTGGAAGCAACATCTTTATACGTCTTTTCTAGGGTCTAAAAAATACGAAACGTCGCTTTATGATTCGAAGTTAAAATCCTCAAACGTTTTTCATGTTGTCTGATATTACGTAAATATATTCATTTTTTACCAATATTTCGATACTATTTCATGTAGTATCACGATATGTGATTTGGCCCTCATATCTCAGATTTTCGGCTAATATTGCATTTTAAGCAAGTTTTCTTGCATTTTGTTTCGTACTAAAAAGCATCGAATTCAGCAATATTTTGACGTTTATCGTCCCCTTTTCCTTTATGTGATATAAACAAAATATCATCTAATTAGGCAATATTTTGCTGATTTTCCACGTTTTTGTGAATTTTCAGTTTATTGCTATTAATTCATTAAATATACGATAAAAATGATGCAAACACATAATTGATTAGAAATTAACCTTAAACACTTCATTTTCAATCAACTACTTTTTTCTCGTAAAAATACTGAGTAAGATATTGGAAAGGGGAAAAGTTCTGTTTTTATTGCATATATCGACGTTTCAGCCGGATTAGAGCGGTTTTACGTGTACATCTTCCATCGGTAATATAAACGGAAAATCAGGAACATTTTAGTTAATTCTAATGAAAAACATTGATTTTTATCATTTGTATTTGAAACAACATTGTCATATGTCTTTTCTTCGATCTAAATAATACGAAACCTCGCTCTATGATTTGAAGGTAAAATCCTCAAATATGGTAATATAGTGACTTTTTTCACCTTATTCATGTAGTGTGATTTTACGTATATATATTCGTTTTTACCAATATTTCGATACTACTTCATGTTTTCTCACGATATGTGATTTGGTCTTCAAATCTCAGAATTTCGCAAATTTTTCATTTCAAAGCAAGTTTTCTTGCATTTTGTTTTGTACTAAAAATGATCGAATTTAGCAATATTTTGACCTTTATCATCTTCTTTTCCTCTATGTGATATAAAGAAAATATCATCGAATTAGGCCGTTTTTCCACGTTTTTGTGAATTTTCAGTTTATTGTTATTAATTCATTAAATGTACGATCAAAATTATGCAAACACATAATTGATCAGAAAATAACCTTATATACTTCGTTTTCAATCATCTATTTGTTTCTCGTTAAAATACTGAGTAAGATATTGAAAAGGGGAGAAGTTCTGTTTATATTGCATATATCGACGTTTCAGCCGGATTAGAACGGTTTTACGTGTACATCTTCCATCGGTAATATAAACCGAAAATCAGGAACATTTTAGTTAATTTTAATGAAAACACATTGATTTTTATAATTTGTATTGGAAGTAACATCTTTATACGTCTTTTCTAGGGTCTAAAAAATTCGAAACGTCGCTCTATGATTCGAAGTTAAAATCCTCAAATTTGGTATAATAATGACTTTTTTCACGTTTTTCATGTAGTTTGATATTACGTAAATATTTGTACCAATATTACCAATCATTTGTACCAATATTTCGATACTATTTCATGTAGTATCACGATATGTGATTTGGCCTTCATATCTCAGATTTTCGGCAAATATTGCATTTTAAGCAAGTTTTCTTGCATTTTGTTTCGTACTAAAAAGCATCGAATTCAGCAATATTTTGAAGTTCTGTTTTTATTGCATATATCGACGTTTCAGCCGGATTAGAACGGTTTTACGTGTACATCTTCCATCAATAATATGAACCGAAAATCAGGAATATTTTAGTTAATTTTAATGAAAACACATTGATTTTTATAATTTGTATTGGAAGCAACATCTTTATAGGTCTTTTCTAGGGTCTAAAAAATACGAAACGTCGTTTTATGATTCGAAGTTAAAATCCTCAAACGTTTTTCATGTTGTTTGATATTACGTAAATATATTCATTTTTTACCAATATTTCGATACTATTTCATGTAGTATCACGATATGTGATTTGGCCTTCATATCTCAGATTTTCGGCTAATATTGCATTTTAAGCAAGTTTTTTTGCATTTTGTTTCGTACTAAAAAGCATCGAATTCAGCAATATTTTGAAGTTCTGTTTTTATTGCATATATCGACGTTTCAGCCGGATTAGAACGGTTTTAGGTGTACATCTTCCATCAGTAATATGAACCGAAAATCAGGAATATTTTAGTTAATTTTAATGAAAACACATTGATTTTTATAATTTGTATTGGAAGCAACATCTTTATACGTCTTTTCTAGGGTCTAAAAAATACTAAACGTCGCTTTATGATTCGAAGTTAAAATCCTCAAACGTTTTTCATGTTGTCTGATATTACGTATATATATATTCATTTTTTACCAATATTTCGATACTATTTCATGTAGTATCACGATATGTGATTTGGCTTTCATCGATGCAGAGGATCAGATTTTCGGCTAATATTGCATTTTAAGCAAGTTTTCTTGCATTTTGTTTCGTACTAAAAAGCATCGAATTCAGCAATATTTTGACGTTTATCGTCCCCTTTTCCTTTATGTGATATAAACAAAATATCATCTAATTAGGCAATATTTTGCTGATTTTCCACGTTTTTGTGAATTTTCAGTTTATTGCTATTAATTCATTAAATATACGATAAAAATGATGCAAACACATAATTGATTAGAAATTAACCTTAAACACTTCATTTTCAATCAACTATTTTTTTCTCGTTAAAATACTGAGTAAAATATTGGAAAGGGGAAAAGTTCTGTTTTTATTGCATATATCGACGTTTCAGCCGGTTAGAGCGGTTTTACGTGTACATCTTCCATCGGTAATATAAACGGAAAATCAGGAACATTTTAGATAATTCTAATGAAAACACATTGATTTTTATCATTTGTATTTGAAACAACATTGTCATATGTGTTTTCTTGGATCTAAATAATACGAAACTTCGCTCTATGATTTGAAGTTAAAATCCTCAAATATGGTAATATCGTGACTTTTTTCACGTTATTCATATAGTGTGATTTTACGTATATATATTCGTTTTTACCAATATTTCGATGCTACTTCATGTTTTCTCACGATATGTGATTTGGCCTTCAAATCTCAGAATTTCGCAAATATTTCATTTTCAAGCAAGTTTTCTTTCATTTTGTTTTGTACTAAAAATCATCGAATTTAGCAATATTTTGACCTGTATCATCCCCTTTTCCTTTACGTGATATAAACAAAATATCGAATTTGGCAATATTTTGACGTTATTCCCCGTTTTTGTGAATTTTCACTTTATTGTTATTATTTCATTAAATATACGATAAAAATGATGCAAATACATAATTGATCGGAAAATAACCTTAAATACTTCATTTTCAATCATCTATTTGTTTCTCGTTAAAATACTGAGTAAGATATTTAAAAGGGGAGAAGTTCTGTTTTTATTGCATATATCGACGTTTCAGCCGGATTAGAACGGTTTTACGTGTACATCTTCCATCAGTAACATGAACCGAAAATCAGGAATATTTTAGTTAATTTTAATGAAAACACATTGATTTTTATAATTTGTATTGGAAGCAACATCTTTATACGTCTTTTCTAGGGTCTAAAAAATACGAAACGTCGCTTTATGATTCGAAGTTAAAATCCTCAAACGTTTTTCATGTTGTTTGATATTACGTAAATATATTCATTTTTTACCAATATTTCGATACTATTTCATGTAGTATCACGATATGTGATTTGGCCTTCATATCTCAGATTTTCGGCTAATATTGCATTTTAAGCAAGTTTTCTTGCATTTTGTTTCGTACTAAAAAGCATCGAATTCAGCAATATTTTGAAGTTCTGTTTTTATTGCATATATCGACGTTTCAGCCGGATTAGAACGGTTTTAGGTGTACATCTTCCATCAGTAATATGAACCGAAAATCAGGAATATTTTAGTTAATTTTAATGAAAACACATTGATTTTTATAATTTGTATTGGAAGCGACATCTTTATACGTCTTTTCTAGGGTCTAAAAAATACGAAACGTCGCTTTATGATTCGAAGTTAAAATCCTCAAACGTTTTTCATGTTGTCTGATATTACGTAAATATATTCATTTTTTACCAATATTTCGATACTATTTCATGTAGTATCACGATATGTGATTTGGCCTTCATCGATGCAGAGGATCAGATTTTCGGCTAATATTGCATTTTAAGCAAGTTTTCTTGCATTTTGTTTCGTACTAAAAAGCATCGAATTCAGCAATATTTTGACGTTTATCGTCCCCTTTTCTTTTATGTGATATAAACAAAATATCATCTAATTAGGCAATATTTTGCTGATTTTCCACGTTTTTGTGAATTTTCAGTTTATTGCTATTAATTCATTAAATATACGATAAAAATGATGCAAACACATAATTGATTAGAAATTAACCTTAAACACTTCATTTTCAATCAACTATTTTTTTCTCGTTAAAATACTGAGTAAGATATTGGAAAGGGGAAAAGTTCTGTTTTTATTGCATATATCGACGTTTCAGCCGGATTAGAACGGTTTTACGTGTACATCTTCCATCGGTAATATAAACCGAAAATCAGGAACATTTTAGTTCATTTTAATGAAAACACATTGATTTTTATAATTTGTATTGGAAGTAACATCTTTATACGTCTTTTCTAGGGTCTAAAAAATTCGAAACGTCGCTCTATGATTCGAAGTTAAAATCCTCAAATTTGGTATAATAATGACTTTTTTCACGTTTTTCATGTAGTTTGATATTACGTAAATATATTCATTTGTACCAATATTTCGATACTATTTCATGTAGTATCACGATATGTGATTTGGCCTTCATATCTCAGATTTTCGGCAAATATTGCATTTTAAGCAAGTTTTCTTGCATTTTGTTTCGTACTAAAAAGCATCGAATTCAGCAATATTTTGAAGTTCTGTTTTTATTGCATATATCGACGTTTCAGCCGGATTAGAACGGTTTTACGTGTACATCTTCCATCAGTAACATGAACCGAAAATCAGGAATATTTTAGTTAATTTTAATGAAAACACATTGATTTTTATAATTTTGTATTGGAAGCAACATCTTTATACGTCTTTTCTAGGGTCTAAAAAATACGAAACGTCGCTTTATGATTCGAAGTTAAAATCCTCAAACGTTTTTCATGTTGTTTGATATTACGTAAATATATTCATTTTTTACCAATATTTCGATACTATTTCATGTAGTATCACGATATGTGATTTGGCCTTCATATCTCAGATTTTCGGCTAATATTGCATTTTAAGCAAGTTTTCTTGCATTTTGTTTCGTACTAAAAAGCATCGAATTCAGCAATATTTTGAAGTTCTGTTTTTATTGCATATATCGACGTTTCAGCCGGATTAGAACGGTTTTAGGTGTACATCTTCCATCAGTAATATGAACCGAAAATCAGGAATATTTTAGTTAATTTTAATGAAAACACATTGATTTTTATAATTTGTATTGGAAGCAACATCTCTATACGTCTTTTCTAGGGTCTAAAAAATACGAAACGTCGCTTTATGATTCGAAGTTAAAATCCTCAAACGTTTTTCATGTTGTCTGATATTACGTAAATATATTCATTTTTTACCAATATTTCGATACTATTTCATGTAGTATCACGATATGTGATTTGGCTTTCATCGATGCAGAGGATCAGATTTTCGGCTAATATTGCATTTTAAGCAAGTTTTCTTGCATTTTGTTTCGTACTAAAAAGCATCGAATTCAGCAATATTTTGACGTTTATCGTCCCCTTTTCCTTTATGTGATATAAACAAAATATCATCTAATTAGGCAATATTTTGCTGATTTTCCACGTTTTTGTGAATTTTCAGTTTATTGCTATTAATTCATTAAATATACGATAAAAATGATGCAAACACATAATTGATTAGAAATTAACCTTAAACACTTCATTTTCAATCAACTATTTTTTTCTCGTTAAAATACTGAGTAAGATATTGGAAAGGGGAAAAGTTCTGTTTTTATTGCATATATCGACGTTTCAGCCGGATTAGAGCGGTTTTACGTGTACATCTTCCATCGGTAATATAAACGGAAAATCAGGAACATTTTAGTTAATTCTAATGAAAAACATTGATTTTTATCATTTGTATTTGAAACAACATTGTCATATGTCTTTTCTTGGATCTAAATAATACGAAACCTCGCTCTATGATTTTAAGGTAAAATCCTCAAATATGGTAATATAGTGACTTTTTTCACGTTATTCATGTAGTGTGATTTTACGTATATATATTCGTTTTTACCAATATTTCGATACTACTTCATGTTTTCTCACGATATGTGATTTGGTCTTCAAATCTCAGAATTTCGCAAATTTTTAATTTCAAAGCAAGTTTTCTTGCATTTTGTTTTGTACTAAAAATGATCGAATTTAGCAATATTTTGAAATTTATCATCCCCTTTCCTCTATGTGATATAAAGAAAATATCATCGAATTAGGCCGTTTTTCCATGTTTTTGTGAATTTTCAGTTTATTGTTATTAATTCATTAAATGTACGATAAAAATTATGCAAACACATAATTGATCAGAAAATAACCTTATATACTTCGTTTTCAATCATCTATTTGTTTCTCGTTAAAATACTGAGTAAGATATTGAAAAGGGGAGAAGTTCTGTTTTTATTGCATATATCGACGTTTCAGCCGGATTAGAACGGTTTTACGTGTACATCTTCCATCGGTAATATAAACCGAAAATCAGGAACATTTTAGTTAATTTTAATGAAAACACATTGATTTTTATAATTTGTATTGGAAGCAACATCTTTATACGTCTTTTCTAGGGTCTAAAAAATTCGAAACGTCGCTCTATGATTCGAAGTTAAAATCCTCAAATTTGGTATAATAATGACTTTTTTCACGTTTTTCATGTAGTTTGATATTACGTAAATATATTCATTTTTACCAATATTTCGATGCTATTTCATGTAGTATCACGATATGTGCTTTGGCCTTCAAATCACAGATTTTCGCATAATATTGCATCTTTAGCAAGATTTCTTGCATTTTGTTTCGTACTAAAAATCATCGAATTCAGCAATATTTTGACGTTTATCATCCCCTTTTCCTTTAGGTGATATAAACAAAATATTATCGAATTAGGCAATATTTTGCTGTTTTTCCACGTATTTGTGAATTTTCAGTTTATTGCTATTAATTCATTAAATATACTATAAAAATGATGCAAATACATAATTGATTAGAAATTAACCTTAAACACTTCATTTTCAATCAACTATTTGTTTCTCGTTAAAATACTGAGTAAGATATTGGAAAGGGGAGAAGTTCTGTTTTTATTGCATATATAGACGTTTCAGCCCGATTAGAGCGGTTTTACGTGTACATCTTCCATCGGTAATATTAAACGGAAAATCAGGAACATTTTAGTTTATTCTAATGAAAACACATTGATTTTTATCATTTGTATTTGAAACAACATTGTCATGTCTTTTCTTTTATCTAAATAATACGAAACCTCGCTCTATGATTTGAAGTTAAAATCCTCAAATATGGTAATATAGTGACTTTTTTCACGTTATTCATGTAGTGTGATTTTACGTATATATATTCGTTTTTACCAATATTTCGATACTACTTCATGTTTTCTCACGATATGTGATTTGGCCTTCAAATCTCAGAATGTCGCAAATTTTGCATTTTTAAGCAAGTTTTCTTGCATTTTGTTTTGTACTAAAAATCATCGAATTTAGCAATATTTTGACCTTCATCATCCCCTTTTCCTTTATGTGATTTAAACAAAATATCATCGAATTAGGATGTTTTTCCACGTTTTTGTGAATTTTCAGTTTATTGTTATTAATTCATGAAATATACGAAAAAATTATGCAAACACATAATTGATCAGAAAATAACCTTAAATACTTCATTTTCAATCATCTATTTGTTTCTCGTTAAAATACTGAGTAAGATATTGAAAAGGGGAGAAGTTCTGTTTTTATTGCATATATCGACGTTTCAGCCGGATTAGAACGGTTATACGTGTACATCTTCCATCGGAAATATAAACCGAAAATCAGGAACATTTTAGTTAATTTAAATGAAAACACATTGATTTTTATCAATTGTATTGGAAGCAACATCTTTATACGTCTTTTCTAGGGTCTAAAAAATACGAAACGTCGCTCTATGATTCGAAGGTAAAATCCTCAAATTTGGTATAATATTGACTTTTTTCACGTTTTTCATGTAGTTTGATATTACGTAAATATATTCATTTTACCAATATTTCGATACTATTTCATGTCGTATCACGATATGTGCTTTGGCCTTCAAATCTCGGATTTTCGCATAATATTGCATTTTAAGCAAGTTTTCTTGCATTTTGTTTCGTGCTAAACATCATCGAATTCAGCAATATTTTTACGTTTATCATCCCCTTTTCCTTTATGTGATATAAACAAAATATCATCGAATTATATATATTTTGCTGTTTTTCCACGTTTTTGTGAATTTTCAGTTTATTGCTATTAATTCATTAAATATACGATAAAAATGATGCAAACACATAATTGATTAGAAATTAACCTTAAACACTTCATTTTCAATCAACTATTTGTTTCTCGTTAAAATACTGAGTAAGATATTGGAAAGGGGAGAAGTTCTGTTTTTATTGCATACATCGACGTTTCAGCCGGATTAGAGCGGTTTTACGTGTATATCTTCCATCGGTAATATAAACGGAAAATCAGGAACCTTTTAGTTAATTCTAATGAAAACACATTGATTTTTATCATTTGTATTTGAAACAACATTGTCATATGTCTTTTCTTGGATCTAAATAATACGAAACCTCGCTCTATTATTTGAAGTTAAAATCCTCAAATATGTTAATAAAGTGACTTTTTTCACGTTATTCATGTAGTGTGATTTTACGTATATATATATTCGTTTTTACCAATATTTCGATACTACTTCTTGTTTTCTCACGATAAGTGATTTGGCCTTCAAATCTGAGAATTTATCAAATTTTGCATTTTTAAGCAAGTTTTCTTGCATTTTGTTTTGTACTAAAAATCATCGAATTTAGCAATATTTTGACCTTCATCATCCCCTTTTCCTTTATGTGATTTAAACAAAATATCGAATTAGGCAATGTTTTGCCGTTTTTCCATGTTTTTGTGAATTTTCAGTTTATTGTTATTATTTCATTATATATACGAGAAAAATTATGCAAACACATAATTGATCAGAAAATAACCTTAAATACTTCATTTTAATCATCTATTTGTTTCTCGTTAAAATACTGAGTAAGATATTTAAAAGGGGAGAAGTTCTGTTTTTATTGCATATATCGACGTTTCAGCCGGATTAGAACGGTTTTACGTGTACATCTTCCATCAGTAATATATACCGAAAATCAGGAAAATTTTAGTTAATTTTAATGAAAACACATTGATTTTTATCATTTGTATTGGAAGCAACATCTTTATACGTTTTTTCTAGGGTCTAAAAAATACGAAACGTCGCTTTATGATTCGAAGTTAAAATCCTCAAATTTGGCATAATAATGACTTTTTCACGTTTTTCATGTAGTTTGATATTACGTAAATATATTCATTTTTACCAATATTTCGATACTATTTCATGTATATGAAATGTATATATATATATGAATATGATACTATTTCATTCTTGCAGGCACCTTCAGTTGCCTGCAAGAATGGCTCCAGACTCTTAATCATGGGCGATTTCAACCATGGAAATATAGACTGGGTGAATGGGGACCCACATTTAGGTGTAGATACATGGAGAGCTAAACTCTTGGACGTGGCAACAAGGAACTTTCTGTGCCAACATGTCAAGGTACACACAATAATGAGGGTAATGACAAAACAGCTCGACTCGACCTGAATATTCACCTTGACTGAGTCAGAAATAAGAGAAGTGAAATTTGAAGCCCCCATAGGAATGAGTGACCACAGTGTATTGACATTTGAGTATCTGGTGGAGGTAGAGATAACCTGTCCAAGGAAGGGATTGGAAGATAAAAGAATAAATTACCGAAGAGGAAACTATGACGAAATAAGGAACTTCCTAATTAGAAAAACAATAGGAAATAGAATTCAGAGAAAAGACTGTACAGCATATGATGGACTACGTCACCCAGAAGTGCATTCAGAAACTGAAACACACCCAGAAACTGCATTCAGGTTTATCCCGGCCTAAAAGGAGAAAAATGAAAAGCAACAGAAGAATTCATGGTTCAATCAAGAATGTTAGGTAGCGAAGCAATTGAGTACAAGAACATGGAGAAACTACAGGAATAACAGAACACCAGAGAGCAGGGAGAAATACCAGAAGGCCAGAAATGAGTACCTCAGAGTGAGGAGAGAAGGAGAGAGACAGTATGAAAATGACATTGCTAATAAAGCTAAGACCCAACCAAAACTGCTCCACAGCCACATCAGGAGAAAAACAGCAGTGAAGGAACAAGTGATGCAACAGAGAAAAAGGAACAACAGATAAAGAGAGAATGACAAGGAGGTGTGAGAAGACCTCAACAAGAGATTCCAGAAGGTCTTCTCAATAGAACAAGAAGCCCCTGCACTAAATGAGGGGGAGGCAAACCAAGCAAAATTGGAGGAATTTTACCTCACCAGTAATGTGGTCAAAATGAATCTGTTGGAGCTGAATGAGACAAAGGCCGTTGGGTCTGATAGAATCTCACCGTGGATACTAAAAGAAGGTGCAGAAAAACTATGTGTGCCTCTCTCTGTGGAGCATAACAGGTCACTGGAAACAGGAGACCTACCGAAAGCTGGAAGACTGCAAATGTTGTCCAAATATACAAAAAGGGTGAAAGTTATGAGGCACTGAACTACAGGCCCCTTTCCCTAACTAGTATACTATGCAAGGTGATGGAGAAGATCGCGAGGAAAAGGCTCGTAGAGCATCAGGTGGGAAATTGGGTTTGTAACCAACTACCATCATGGATTCAGATATGGTAAATAGAGCCACACATCTTTAACAGAATTCTATGTCCAAGCAACAAAAATTAGGCAAAAAAGACATGGGTGGGCAGACTGTATTTTCTTGAAATGTCAGAAAGGCTTTGATGCAGTTACCCCCCCCCCCCCCCAAAAAAAAAAAAAAATAGGCTGTTACAAAAGTTGGAGCAACAGCAAGGAGTATCTGGACTCATGATGCTAATAAACTACAAAGTATGTACAATGACCACAACACAGCAGTTACAACATCAGGATCTGCAGGTTGATACAAGAATTCAACCAACTACGAACCACTTAGTTTGATGAAAGGGAGCAGTAGAAACAACAAAAGTACACTTACATCGCATCAGGCTTGGATACCCATGTGCATGGGAAATAGGCTTACAGGTTCCAGAAGATGAGAGGAAATGTCAACACTGTGGAGAAATGCCCGACAGACCACTGGATCATTATCTAACACAGTGCACAGTTACAAACCAATTATGATTTCAACTTAGATTCAACAGAGCAGAAGAAGTTGTTAAACAGATATGGCAAAAATCTTGCTGAAGCGACCATACGAGTCATAAATACTCATACTCCGCCCAAGTAAAACAGAAACAAACAACACTTAGTGGGCCAGCCAGAGGCTTAGGGCCCACACAGGAATCTCCCAGAAAAAAAGCAAGGACTAAAAGGTAAGGTGCTCCAGTGGATAAGGGGCCTATCTAAGCAACAGGAAACAGTGAGTAACTGTGAGGGAGGAGACATCAGCGAGGCGAGATGTCACCAGCGGAGTCCAACAGGGCTCTGTACTTGGACCCATCCTGTTTCTAATATATGTAAACAATCTTCCAGAGGGTATAGACTCATTCCTCTCTTTGTTTGCTGATGATGTAAAAATTATGAAAAGAATAAAATTAGATGAAGATAGACAGATACTACAGGATGATCTGAACAAACAAGAGGAATCGTCAAGAAAATGGCTACTAAAGTTCAACTCAGGAGAGTATAAAGTAATGAAATAAGGTGAAGGAAGCAGAAGGCTGAACACATTACACAATCTGGGGGGTGAAATCCTGTAAGAGTCAAACAGAGTGAAAGATCTGGGGTTTGATATCACACCTTACTTGTCCCCAGATGCCCATATGAAAAGGATATCATCAGCGGCATATGCTAGATTGGCCTACATAAGAACTGCCTTTAGAAACTTGTTTAAGGAATCGTTCTGGACCTTGTATATGACTTATGTCAGACCAATCCTGGAATATGCAGCTCCAGCCTGGAGTCCATACCTAGAGTCCCATACACAAGACAAAGTTAGAGAAGATTCAGAGTATGCCCCCAGACTAGTTCCAGAACTGAGAGATATGAGCTGCGAGGAAAGACTAAGGGAGTTAAACTCACGTCCCTGGAGAATAGAGGTGTAAGGGGAGACATTATAACAACCTACAAAATTCTCAGGGGAACTGACAGGGGTGGACAAAGACAAACTCTTTAGCACGGGTGGAACACGAACATGGGGACACAGGTGAAAACTTAGTACCCAGATGAACCACAGAGAAATTTAAAAGAGTTTATTTTCAGTGTCAGAGTAGTTAACAAATGGAATGCATTAAGCACTGATGTGGGTGGAGGCAGACTCCATACACAGTTTCAAATGTAGATTTGATAAGGCCCAGTAGGCTCAAGAATCTGTACACCAGTTGACAGTTGAGAGACGGGACCAAAGAGCCAAATCTCAACCCCCGCAAACACATCTAGGTGAGTATATCAAATCAGCACTTGCATGCTCATGTGAATGTCTGAGTGACTGTTTGTGTTGGTATGTGGTTTGTGCTAATTATGCCTGGACCATACATATATAGACTTTGTTTATGACACTTTCACTTATTAAAACACATTACAAAGTTCATGAACAGTAACAATTCAACAAATATTATTCATTTATAGTTTACTTATCTAAATATTTGGTAGCACACTAACCCACACAAAACAATCAACACACTAGATTTCATTTTGCTTATTAGATTCTTGGTGTTTATGCAAGATAAGATCTGTGTTTATGAAAGAGTAATCAGAAGCCGTCGTAGCCCAGCTGTGGGAGCGTCCTCCGCGGCCTCACAGTCCGGAGTTCCACCCAAGCTCATGAATGTCTTCTTTTACTGTTCACGTAATATATGTTTTTTCTTGTTTCCTTTATTTTTAAGATGTGAGCATTAATTTGGAAAACAGTCTAGTTAATTATCACTTTTTATCAAGCAATCTGAAGAGAAAATTGGGAGATCAAATCGATATGGATATGACTGTGGAACATTAGTAAGTCTGGGATAATAGTCTTTTGGCGTTGCCTAGATAATAGTCTTTTGGTCACCTAAATGTTTCTCACAACTTTGATGTAAATTATCTGTCCATGTGCACGTGTACCATTCTAGCAGTCTTTATCTTGCTGTGTTAACAGAATCTAGAAATAGCTTTCTAACCTATACTAATCCTGGTGCCTTCTCTTCGTCTCACCTATGTTTAGTGCTTTGCATTTGTCAGTGTTAAAGGAAAAAAAAGTGACCATCCTGTCCGACCACTGCTTAAGCACATCTAGATCTACTTGTACTCTCCCTCAAACGTCTTCTTTTGTAAGACTAAAATATTATTTTCTTGCGTTGGTTCATTCATGTGTTGCGTGAGAAAGCAATCATCAATTAATTCTAGAAAATCATCTGCATCATTATTCCCTGTTCTGTTAAACCCGTTTTTTTCCGCTAAAATTAAAGTCACCTATTACACAAATACTGTTAGACCTATATGCTTTAGATGTTTCATCCCATAGATGCTTTGCTTCCACTCTGTGTAAATTTGGTGGCGTGTATATAACTCCTATTATAAGATTATTTGCTTTTTCGTCTAATTCTAGCCAAATAGTTTCTGTGTGTGGCTCAGTTTTGATTTCCTCTTTGAGACTACATTTAAAATTTTCCCTAACATATAAGGCAACTCCCCTCCTCATCTAATATATCTATCTGTGTGAAATAGTTTAAATACATTTATCTCATATTCAGCTAATAGTTCTCCATTTTCTACATTCATCCACGTTTCGGTAAGTACAATGATATCTATTTTTCCGTGCATACAAGAGCATTTAAAATCGTTTATTTTGATTTTAAGATTCCTTACTGTTCATATAATATACCCTAAGTGTATTGTTATTTTGACGCTCGACTCCTTCCCTGATTATTTTGCCAAGTTGTTTCTCCCGCAAACACGTACTTTTATTACCTCCTTTCTCCTATCAATTCCCATACCACTATCTACTAACAGTTTTAAACACAATCAAATCCTTCCACCAACAGGTTCCAAGGAGTTCGCAACAACAACAACAACAACACCAGCCCTGGTCAGATGGCACCCCATCTCGAGCATACATGTAATTTCTTCGATAGAAGTGTTTCACAGTTATCTATAAATGATATTGCATTGATTTGCAAAAATTGTCGAGTCGGGAATTGATACGAAGTGCCCTTGACAAGCATTCATTTCCAACTTCCTTTCTTGGAAGAATGCCCCATATGATCGGGATTCCTCCCTTGCTCTAACTAATTCTATGGCTGTCTTAAACCTCTGTATCAGTTCCTCACTCCTAATTCGTCTAACATCATTTCCACCGGCACTGATACAAATAATGGGTTTGATCCCATTTCCAGCCATAATATCGTCCTTGTTGTTAACAATATCACCAATTCCTGCTCCCAGATAGCAAACCCTTAACCTTTCCCCTTATCTCTAGCACAAAAAGTTCAGTCCAGATATCTAACCTGTGAATATCCAACAACTAAAATTTGTTTAGGTACTTCCTTTACTTTGTAAGCCCCTTGAGGGACCTGCGCTCCTTTCGATGTCTTGACTTACGAGGGAACTACCGTCTCCACACAACATTCGTCCTCCAGCACGGTGAATGGATTGGAAGTCCTTATGATATCTGTAGGTGGGCTTGTCAAGGTCTTCCTAACACCCCTTTCCTTTACGACATTCCTGGACGACGACTTTCTACTGTAGCGCTCCTCATTCGCTACTTCTGGACGATGTTTTTGATGTTTACCAGTCTCCATGGTGTAGTGGTAAGACACTCGCCTGGCGTTCCGCGAGCGCTTTGTCATGGGTTCGTATCCTGGCCGGGGAGGATTTACTGGGCGCAAATCCTTAACTGTAGCCTCTGTTTAACTCAACAGTAAAATGTGTACTTAGTTGTAACAACGATTCTTCACGGCGTGGATCGTATTCCAGGGACCTGCCTGAAACGCTACGCGAACTAGTGCTTGTACCAGAATGTAACAACTCTTGTATATATCTCAAAAAAAAAAAAGTTTCGTATGTCTTGGCTCCTTGATCTGTCGTCATCCCTAACCTTTACCAGGGACGTCCCTAATGTTCATATGGCTCATTTGAGTACTCCGTTTCCACTTGTGTCCCTCTTGCTCGTGTACCAATCGTGTTAAACAGTTAATTTTGTTTTACCCGGTCAATTTCTCTGAGAATTTTGTAGGTAGTTATCATGAAAAAGTTGATAAGTTTCTTGAATTGCTAAGATTAAAAAACAAAGACGTTTGAAGGAGAGTACAAGGAGATCTAGACGCGCTCAAGCGGTGGTTGGACAGATGGTCACTTTCTTTTGACACTGACAAACGCAAAGCACTAAACAGAGGTGAGGCTGAAGAGAAGGCACCAGGAATAGCAAAGGTTAGAAAGCTTTTTCTTGATTCTGTTAACACAACAAGATGAAGACTGCTAGAATGGTACACGCGCACATGGACAGATAATATACATAACAGTTGTAAGAAACGTTTAGGTGACCAAAAGACTATTATCTAGGCAACACAGTGTCCCGGACTTACTAATGTTCCACAGTTATATCCATGTCAATTTGATCTCAAATTTTCTCTTCAAATTGTCTGATAAAATGTTATAATTTAATATATTCATTCCAAATTAATACTCACATCTAAATAATAAAGAAACAAGATAAACATTTATTACTTGAACCGTAAAAGAAGACACCGCTCGTGGGTTTGTGGGTGGAACTCCAGACTGCGAGGCTGCGGAGGACGCTCCCACAGCTGGGCTACGATGGCTTCTGATTACTCTTTCATAAACACAGATCTTATCTTACATAAACACCAAGAATCTAATAAACAAAATGAAATCTTGTGTGTTACTTGTTTTGTGTTGTTAGTGAGTTACCAAATTAATTGATAAGTAAACCGAATATGAATAATTTTTGTTGAAATGTTACGGTTTATGAACTTTAGAATGTGTCTGAATACGTGAAAGTAACGAAAATGATGTCTATATGTATGGTCCAGGCATAATTACCACACACACACACACACACACACACACACACACACACACACACACCACACACACACACACACACACACACACACACACACACACACACACACACACACACACACACACACACACACCACACACACACACACACACACACACACACACACACACACACACACACACACACACACACACACACACACACACACACACACACACCACACACACACACACACACACACACACACACACAAACACACACACAGACACACACATTGAACTCATTGATTGTATTGAACTTTGAGTACCTGGTAGAGCTAGGAATTATCCCCCCCCCCAAAAAAAAGAACTAGGAAACAAAAGGCTGGCATACCGAAAGGGAAATTATGAGGAGATGAGAAGCTTCCTAAGGGAAATACCTAGGGACACAGACCTCAGAGCTAAGTCTGTACAAATATGATGGACTATGTCACCCAAAAGTGTCAAGAGGCAGTAAGCAGATACATCCCGGCCCAAAAGGAAAAATCCGAGAAGCAAAAGAAGAATCCATGGTATAATAGGGCATGTATGGAAGCAAAGAAACTGAACAAAAGGGCGTGGAGGAACTTCCGGAATAACAGAACATCAGAAAGGAGAGAGAGATACCAGAGAACCAGGAATGAGTATGTCAGGGTGAGAAGAGAATCAGAGAAAAGTTATGAAAATGATATAGCAAACAAAGCCAAGACCGAACCAAAACTACTCCACAGTCACATCAAAAGGAAAACAACAGTGAAAGAACAGGTAGTGAAACTTAGAACAAGCGGGGACATGTATACAGAGAATGACAAAGAGGTGTGTGATGAACTCAACAAGAGGTTCCAAGAGGTCTTCACAACAGAACAAGGTGAGGTCACTGTGCTAGGAGAAAGGGAAGTAAACCAGGCGGCCTTGGAAGAGTTTGAAATTACGAGGGAGGAGGTCAAGAGACACCTGCTGGATCTGGATGTTAGAAAGGCTGTTGGTCCAGACGGGATTTCGCCATGGGTACTGAAAGAGTGTGCAGAGGCACTTTGCTTGCCACTCTCCATAGTGTATAGTAGGTCACTGGAGACGGGAGACCTACCAGAAATGTGGAAGACAGCGAATGTGGTCCCAATATACAAAAAGGGCGACAGGCAAGAGGCACTGAACTACAGGCCAGTATCCTTGACTTGTATACCATGCAAGGTGATGGAGAAGATCGTGAGAAAAAACCTGGTAGCACATCTGGAGAGAAGGGACTTCGTGACAAATCGACAACATGGGTTCAGGGAGGGTAAATCTTGCCTGACTGGCTTAATAGAATTCTACAACCAGGTGACAAAGATTAAGCAAGAAAGAGAGGGCTGGGCAGACTGCATTTTCTTGGATTGTCGGAAAGCCTTTGACACAGTACCGCATAAGAGGCTGGTACATAAGCTGGAGAGACAGGCAGGTGTAGCTAGTAAGGTGCTCAAGTGGATAAGGGAGTACCTAAGCAATAGGAAGCAGAGAGTTACGGTGAGGGGTGAGACCTCCGATTGGCGTGAAGTCACCAGTGGAGTCCCACAGGGCTCTGTACTCGATCCTCTCTTGTTCCTGATATATGTAAATGATCTCCCGGAGGGTATAGATTCATTTCTCTCAATGTTTGCGGACGATGCCAAAATTATGAGAAGGATTAAGACAGAAGAGTACTGTTTGAGGCTTCAAGAAGACCTAGACAAACTGAAGGAATGGTCGAACAAATGGTTGTCAGAGTTTAACCCAACCAAATGTAATATAATGAAGATAAGTGTAGGGAGCAGGAGGCCAAATACAAGGTATCATCTGGGAGAGGAAATTCTTCAGGAGTCAGAGAAAAAAAAAGACTTGGGAGTTGATATCACGCCAGACCTGTCTCCTGCTGCACATATCAAGAGGATAACATCAGCGGCATATGCCAGGCTGGCCAACATACGAACGGCATTCAGAAATTTGTGTAAAGAATCATTCAGAACTTTATATACCATATAGTTAGACCAATCCTGGAGTATACAGCCCCAGCATGGAGTCATTTTCGGTATAAAAAGTCGTAATTTCAAACTGCGAATACGTGCAGAAAGCCAGAATTTGGTTCCAAAATATAACTCAAGGGTCGAATTTTGGATGTTTGGGATATTTTGCAAACAGCAGGGGGGTTTGAACAAAATGTGACCCATCGATGCTTTCAGTAATTGGCATATTTTCAGTATAAAAAGTCGTAATTTCAAACTGTGAATACGTGCAGAGAGCCAGAATTTGGCTCCAAAATATGATTCATGTGTCGAATTTGGGATGTTTGGGATTTTTTGAAAACTGCAGGGAGGGTTTGGGCAAAATGTGATCCATCGCCGCTTTCAGTAATTAGCATATTTTTGGTATAAAAAGTCGTAATTTCAAACTGCGAATACGTGCTGAGTGCCAGAATTTGGCTCCAAAATATGACTCAAGCGTCGAATTTGGGATGTTTGGGATATTTTGAAACTGCAGGGAGTGTTTGGACAAAATGTGATCCATCGCCGCTTTCAGTAATTGGCATATTTTCGGTATAAAAAGTCGTAATTTCAAACTGCAAATACGTGCAGAGAACCAGAATTTGGCTAAAAAATATTGCTCAAGCGTCGAATTTTTTATGTTTTTGATAGTTTGAAAACTGCAGTTAGGGTTTGGGCAGAATGAGATCCATCGCTGCTCTCAGTAATTGGCATATTTTCGGTATAAAAAGTCGTAATTTGAAACTGTGAATTCGTGCAGAGAGCCACAATTTGGCTTCAAAATATGACTCAAGCGTCGACTTTTGGATGTTTTGGATATTTTGAAAACTGCAGGGAGGGTTTGGGCAAAATGTGATCCATCGCCGCTCTCAGTAATTGTCATTTTTTCGGTATAAAAAGACGTAATTTCAAACTGCGAATACGTGCAGACAGCCAGAATTTGGCTCCAAAATTCAGACTCTGCATCATTTTCTTCAGTCTCTGCATCACTCTCTTGAGCCTGTGCATCACTCGTCTGAGCCTCTGCATCACTCGTCTGAGCCTCTGCATCATTCTCTTCAGCCTCTGCATCACTCTCTTAAGCCTCTGCATCCCTCTCTTAAGCCTCTGCATCATTCTCTTCAGCCTCTGCATCCTCTCTTAAGCCTCTGCATCATTCTCTTCAGCCTCTGCATTCCTCTCTTCAGCCTCTGCATCAGTCTCTTGAGCCTCTGCATCCCTCTCTTAAGCCTCTGCATCACTCTCTTGAGCCTCTGCATCCCTCTCGTGAACTCTGCATCCCTCTCATGAGCCTCTGCCCTCTCTGAGCCTTGCACACTCTCTTAAGCCTCTGCATCCTCTCTTGAGCCTCTGCATCACTCTCAAGAGCCTCTGCATCCCTCTCTTAGCTTAGCCTCTGCATCACTCTCTTGAGCCTCTGCATCACTCTCTTGAGCCTCTACATCCCCTCTTGACTCTGCACCACTCTCTTAAGCCTCTGCATCACTCTTGAGCCTCTGCATCACTCTCTTGAGCCTCTACATCCCTCTCTTGAGCCTCTGCATCACTCTCTTGGCCTCTGCATCACTCTCTTGAGCCTCTGCATAACTCTCTTGAGCCTCTGCATCACTCTCTGAGCCTCTGCATCCCTCTCTTGAGCCTCTGCATCACTCTCTTCAGCCTCTGCATCACTCTCTTAAGCCTCTGCATCCCTCTACTGAGCCTCTGAATCCCTCTTTGAGCCTCTGCATCACTCTCTTCATCCTCTGCATAACTCTCGTGAGCATCTGCATCACTCTCTTGAGCCTCTGCATCCCTCTCTTGAGCCTCTGCAACACTCTCTTCAGCCTCTCCATCACTCTCTTAAGCCTCTGAATCACGGAACAGCCTCTGAATCCTCTGAACAAAATATCATTGAATTAGGCAATATTTTGCTGTTTTTCCACGTTTTTGTGAATTTTCAATTTATTGCTATTAATTCATTAAATATACGATAAAAATGATGCAAACACATAATTGATCAGAAATTAATTTTAAACACTTCATTTTCAATCAACTATTCGTTTCTCGTTAAAATACTAAGTAAGATATTGGAAAGGGGAGAAGTTCTGTTTTTATTGCATATATAGACGTTTCAGCCGATTAGAGCGGTTTTACGTGTACATCTTCCATCAGTAATATAAACGGAAAATCAGGAACATTTTAGTTAATTCTAATGAAAACACATTGATTTTTATCATTTGTATTTGAAACAACATTGTCATATGTCTTTTCTTGGATCTAAATAATACGAAACCTCGCTCTATGATTTGAAGGTAAAATCCTCAAATATGGTAATATAGTGACTTTTTTCACGTTATTCATGTAGTGTGATTTTACGTATATATTCGTGTTTACCAATATTTCGATACTACTTCATATTTTCTCACGATATGTGATTTCTCCTTTAAATCTCAGAATTTCGTAAATTATGCATTTTTAAGCAAGTTCTCTTGCATTTTGTTTTGTACTAAAAATTATGGAATTTAGCAATATTTTAACCTTCATCATCCCCTTTTCCTTTATGTGATATAAACAAAATATCATCTAATTAGGCAATATTTTGCTGATTTTCAACGTTTTTGTGAATTTTCAGTTTATTGCTATTAATTCATTAAATATACGATAAAAATGATGCAAACACATAATTGATCAGAAAATAACCTTAAATACTTAATTTCCACTCATCTATTTGTTTCTCGTTAAAATACTGAGTAAGATTTTTAAAAGGGGAGAAGTTCTTTTTTTATTGCATATATCGACGTTTCAGCCGGATTAGAACGGATTAACGTGTACATCTACCATCGGTAATATAAACCGAAAATCAGGAACATTTTAGTTAATTTTAATGAAAACACATTGATTTTTTTTCATTTTTATTGGAAGCAACATCTTTATACGTCTTTTCTAGGGTCTAAAAAATACGAAACGTCGCTCTATGATTCGAAGTTAAAATCCTCAAATTTGGTATAATAATGACTTTTTTCACGTTTTTCACGTAGTTTGAAATTACGTAAATATATTCATTTTTACCAATATTTCGATACTATTTCATGTAGTATCACGATATGTGCTTTGGCCTTCAAATCACAGATTTTCGCATAATATTGCATCTTAAGCAAGTTTTCTTGCATTTTGTTTCGTACTAGAAATCATCGAATTCAGCAATATTTTGACGTTTATCATCCCCTTTTCCTTTAGGTGATATAAACAAAATATCATCGAATTAGGCAATATTTTGCTGTTTTTCCACGTATTTGTGAATTTTCAGTTTATTGCTATTAATTCATAAAATATACGATAAAAATTATGCAAACACATAATTGATTAGAAATTAACCTTAAACACTTCATTTTCAATCAACTTTTTGTTTCTCGTTAAAATACTGAGTAAGATATTGGAAAGGGGAGAAGTTCTGTTTTTATTGCATATATAGACGTTTCAGCCCGATTAGAGCGGTTTTACGTGTACATCTTCCATCGGTAATATAAACGGAAAATCAGGAACATTTTAGTTTATTCTAATGAAAACACATTGATTTTTATCATTTGTATTTGAAACAACATTGTCATGTCTTTTCTTGGATCTAAATAATACGATACCTCGCTCTATGATTTGAAGTTAAAATCCTCAAAAATGGTAATATAGTGACTTTTTTCACGTTATTCATGTAGTGTGATTTTACGTATATATATTCGTTTTTACCAATATTTCGATGCTACTTCATGTTTTCTCACGATATGTGATTTGGCCTTCAAATCTCAGAATTTCGCAAATTTTTCATTTTTAAGCAAGTTTTCTTGCATTTTGTTTTGTACTAAAAATCATCGAATTTAGCAATATTTTGACCTTTATCATCCCGTTTTCCTTTACGTGATATAAACAAAATATCGAAATAGGCAATATTTTGACGTTATTCCACGTTTTTGTGAATTTTCAGTTTATTGTTATTATTTCATTAAATATACGATAAAAATGATGCAAACATATAATTGATCAGAAAATAACCTTAAATACTTCATTTTAATCATCTATTTGTTTCTCGTTAAAATACTGAGTAAGATATTAAAAAGGGGAGAAGTTCTGTTATTATTGCATATATCGACGTTTCAGCCGGATTAGAACGGTTTTACGTGTACATCTTCCATCAGTAATATAAACCGAAAATCAGGAATATTTTAGTTATTTTTAATGAAAACACATTGATTTTTATAATTTGTATTGGAAGCAACATCTTTATACGTCTTTTCTAGGGTCTAAAAAATACGAAACGTCGCTCTATGATTCGAAGTTAAAATCCTCAAATTTGGTATAATAATGACTTTTTTCACGTTTTGCATGTTGTTTGATATTACGTAAATATATTCATTTTTACCAATATTTCGATACTATTTCATGTAGTATCACGATATGTGATTTGGCCTACAAATCTCAGATTTTCGGCTAATATTGCATTTTAAGCAAGTTTTATTGCATTTTGTTTCGTACTAAAAATCATCGAATTCAGCAATATTTTGACGTTTATCATCCCCTTTTCCTTTATGTGATATAAACAAAATATCATCTAATTAGGCAATATTTTGCTGATTTTCCACGTTTTTGTGAATTTTCAGTTTATTGCTATTAATTCATTCAATATACGATAAAAATGATGCAAACACATAATTGATTAGAAATTAACCTTAAACACTTCATTTTCAGTCAACTATTTGTTTCTCGTTAAAATACTGAGTAAGATATTGGAAAGGGGAGAAGTTCTGTTTTTATTGCATATATCGACGTTTCAGCCGGATTAGAGCGGTTTTACGTGTACATCTTCCATCGGTAAACATAAATATAACCCGAAAATCAGGAACATTTTAGTTAATTTTAATGAAAACACATTGATTTTTATCATTTGTATTGGAAGCAACATCTTTATACGTCTTTTCTAGGGTCTAAAAAATACGAAACGTCGCTCTATGATTCGAAGTTAAAATCCTCAAATTTGGTATAATAATGACTTTTTTCACGCTTTTCATGTAGTTTGATATTACGTAAATATATTCATTTTTACCAATATTTCGATACTATTTCATGTAGTATCACGATATGTGCTTTGGCCTTCATATATCAGATTTTCGCATAATATTGCATTTTAAGCAAGTTTTCTTCCATTTTGTTTCGTACTAAAAATCATCGAATTCAGCAATATTTTGACGTTTATCATCCCCTTTTCCTTTATGTGATATAAGCAAAAAATCATCTAATTAGGCAATATTTTGCTGATTTTCCACGTTTTTGTGAATTTTCAGTTTATTGCTATTAATTCATTAAATATACGATAAAAATGATGCAACACATAATTGATTAGAAATTAACCTTAAACACTTCATTTTCAATCAACTATTTGTTTCTCGTTAAAATACTGAGTAAGATATTGGAAAGGGGAAAAGTTCTGTTTTTATTGCACATATCGACGTTTCAGCCGGATTAGTGCGGTTTTACGTGTACATCTTCCATTGGTAATATAAACCGAAAATCAAGAATCTTTTAGTTAATTCTAATGAAAAACATTGATTTTTATCATTTGTATTTGAAACAACATTGTCATATGTCTTTTCTTGGATCAAAATAATACGAAACCTCGCTCTATGATTTGAAGTTAAAATCCTTAAATATGGTAATATAGTGACTTTTCTCACGTTATTCATGTAGTGTGATTTTACGTATATATATTCGTTTTTACCAATATTTCGATACTACTTTATGTTTTCTCACGATATGTGATTTCTCCTTCAAATCTCAGAATTTCGTAAATTTTGCATTATTTAGCAAGTTTTCTTGCAATTTGTTTTGTACTAAAAATTATCGAATTTAGCAATATTTTAACCTTTATCATCCCCTTTTCCTTTATGTGATTTAAACAAAATATCATCGAATTAGGCCGTTTTTCCACGTTTTTGTGAAGTTTCAGTTTATTTTTAATTATTCATTAAATATACGTTAAAATTTTTGCAAACACATAATTGATCAGAAAATAACCTTAAATACTTCATTTCCACTCATCTATTTGTTTCTCGTTAAAATACTGAGTAAGATACAGAGGCTTAAGAGAGTGATGCAAAGGCTCAAGTGAGTGATGCAGAGGCTTAAGAGAGGGATGCAGAGGCTCAAGCGAGTGATGCACAGGCTTATGAGTGGAATGCAGAGGCTGAAGAGAATGATGCAGAGGCTGAAGAGAGTGATGCAGACGCTTAAAAGAGGGATGCAGAGACTCAAAAGAGTGATGCAGAGGCTCAAGAGAGGGATACAGAGGCTTAAGAGAGTGATGCAAAGGCTCAAGTGATTGATGCAGAGGCTTAAGAGAGGGATGCAGAGGCTCAAGCGAGTGATGCAGAGGCTTAAGAGTGGAATGCAGAGGCTGAAGAGAATGATGCAGAGGCTTAAGAGAGGAATGCAGAGGCTAAAGAGAATGATGCAGAGGCTGAAGAGAGGGATGCAGAGGCTGATGAGAGTGATACAGAGGCTCTAGAGAGTGATGCAGAGCCTCAAGAGAATGATGCAGATGCTTAAAAGAGTGATGCAGAGGCTCAGAAGAGTGATGCAGAGGCTCAAGAGAGTGATGCAGAGGCTGAAGAGAATGATGCATAGGCTTAAGAGAGTGATGCAGAGGCTGAAGAGAAAGATGCAGAGGCTTAAGAGAGGGATGAAGAGACTCAAGAGAGTGATGCAGAGGCTCAAAACAGGGGATGCACAGGCTTAAGAGAGGGATGCAAAGACTCAAAAGAGGGATGCAGAGGCTCATGAAGGGATGCAGAGGCTCAAGTGAGGGATGGAGAGGCTTAGGTGAATGATGCAAAGGCTCTAGAGAGGGGTGCAGAGGCTCAAGAGAGTGATGCAGAGGCTCAAGAGAGTGATGCAGAGGCTCAAGAGATTGATGCAAAGGCTCAGAAGAGTGATGCAGAGGCTAACGAGAGTGATGCAGAGGCTTAAGAGAGAGATGCAGAGGCTTAAGAAAGGGATGCAGACTCTCTAGTGAGTGATGCAGAGGCTCAAGAGTGTGATGCAGAGGCTTAGGAGAATGATGCAGAGGCTCAAGAGAGGGATGCAGAGGCTGAATTGAGTGGTGCAGAGGCTTAAGTGAGTGATGCAGAGGCTTAAGAGATGGATGCAGAGGCTCAAGAGAGTGATGCAGAGGCTGAAGAGAGAGATGCAGAGGCTAAAGAGAGTGATGTGGAGGCTCAAGAGAGTGATGCAGAGAATCAAGAGAATGATGTAGAGGCTTAACAGAGGGATGCATAGGCTGAAGGGAATGATGCAGAGGCTCAAGAGAGTGATGCAGACGATTAAGAGAGGGATGCAGAGGCTGAAGAGAGTGATGCAGAGACTCAAGAGAGGTATGCAGAGGCTCAAGAGAGTGATGCAGAGGCTCAGGAGAGTGATGCAGAGGCTCAAGAGAGTGATGCAGAGGCTCAAGAGAGTGATGCAGAGGATAAAGAGAGGGATTCAGAGGCTCAAGAGAGGGATTCAGAGGCTTAAGAGAGTGATGCAGAGGATGAAGAGAGTGTTGCAGAGGCTCAAGAGAGGGATGCAGAGGCTCAAGAGAGTGATACACAGGCTCAAGTGAGGGATGCAGAGGCTCATGAGAGAAGGATGCACGAGTTCAAGAGAGGGATGCAGAGGCTCAAGAAAGGGATGCAGAGGCTGAAGAAACTGATGCAGAGGCTCAAAATTGGGATGCAGAGGCTTAAGAGGGTGATGCAGAGGCTCAAGTGAGTGATGGAGAGGCTCAAGAAAAAGATGCAGAGGCTCAAGAGAGTGATGCAGTGAATCAACAGAGTTATGCAGAGGCTCAAGAGAGTGATGCAGAGGCTTACAAGAGTGAAGCAGAGGCTTAAGAGTGATGCAGAGGCTCAATAGAGTGATGCAGAGGCCTATGAGAATGATGCTGAGGCTCAAGAGAGGGATGCAGAGGCTTATGAGAGGGAATCAGAGGCTCAAGAAAAGGATGCAGAGGCTTGAGAGAGTGATGCAGAGGCTCAAGACAGTGATGCAGAGGCTTGAGAGAGGGACGCCGAGGCTCGAGAGAGTGATGCAGAGACTCAAGAGAGGGATGTAGAGGCTGAAGAGAGTGATGCAGAGGCTCAAGAGAGTGATGCAGAGGCCTAAAAGAATGATGCAGAGGCTCAAGAGAGGGATGCAGAGGCTCAAGAGAGGGATGCAGAGGCTCAAGAGAGTTATGCAGAGGCTCAAGAGAGGGATGCAGAGGCTCAAGAGTGTGATTCAGAGGCTTAAGAGAATGATGCAGAGGCTCAAGAGAGTGATGCAGAGGCTCAAGAGAATGATGTAGAGGCTTAAGAGAGGGATGCAGAGGCTAAAGAGAGTGATGCAGAGGGATGAAGAGAGGGATGCTGAGGCTTAAGCGAGAGATGCAGAGACTTAAGAGACGGATGTAGAGGCTTAAGAGAGTGATGCAGAGGCTCAGGAGAGTGATGCAGAGGCTCAAGAGAGTGATGCAGAGGCTCAAAAGAAAGATGTAGAGGCTCAAGAGAGTGATGCAGAAGCTAAATAGAGTGATGCAGAGGCTTAAAAGAGTGATGCAGAGGCTTAATAAAGGGGATGCAAAGGCTCCAGAGAAGGATGCAGAGGCTAAAGAGAGTGATGCAGAGGCTGAAGAGAGAGATGCAGAGGCTTAAGAGAGTGATGCAGAGGCTCAAGAGAGTGATGCAGAGGCTCAAGAGAGTGATATACAGGCTCAAGAGAGTGATGCCGAAGCTAAATAGAGTGATGCAGAGGCTAAAGAGAGTGATGCAGAGGCTTAATAAAGGGGATGCAAAGGCTCCAGAGAGGAATGCAGAGGCTAAAGAGAGTGATGCAGAGGCTGAAGAGAGAGATGCAGAGGCTTAAGAGAGTGTTGCAGAGGCTCAAGAGAGTGATGCAGAGGATCAAGAGAGGGATTCAGAGGCTCAAGAGAGGGATTCAGAGGCTTAAGAGAGTGATGCAGAGGCTGAAGAGAGTATTGCAGAGGATCAAGAGTGGGATGCAGAGGCTCAAGAGAGTGATGCAAAGGCTCAAGAGAGGGATGCAGAGGCTCATGAGAGAAGGATGCACGAGTTCAAGAGAGGGATGCAGAGGCTCAAGAAAGGGATGCAGAGGCTTACGAAACTGATGCAGAGGCTCAAAATAGGGATGCAGAGGCTTAACAGGGTGATGCAGAGGCTTTAGAGAGTGATGCAGAGGCTCAAGAAAATGATGCAGAGGCTCAAGAGAGTGATGCAGAGGCTCAAGAGAGTTATGCAGAGGCTCAAGAGAGTGATGCAGAGGCCTAGGAGAATGATGCAGAGGCTCAAGAGAGGGATGTAGAGGCTTATGAGAGGGAATCTGAGGCTCAAGAGATGGATGCAGAGGCTTGAGAGAGTGATGCAGAGGCTCAAGAGAGTGATGCAGAGGCTTAAGAGAGGGACGCCGAGGCTCAAGAGAGTGATGCAGAGACTCAAGATAGGGATGTAGAGGCTGAAGAGAGTGATGCAAAGGCACAAGAGAGGGATGCAGAGGCTCATGAGAGAAGGATGCACGAGTTCAAGAGAGGGATGTAGAGGCTCAAGAAAGGGATGCAGAGGCTTAAGAAACTGATGCAGAGGCTCAAAATAGGGATGCAGAGGCTTAAGAGGGTGATGCAGAGGCTCAAGAGAGTGATGCACAGGCTCAAGAAAAAGATGCAGAGGCTCAAGAGAGTGATGCAGAGACTCAAGAGAGTTATGCAGAGGCTCAAGAGAGTGATGCAGAGGCTTACAAGAGTGAAGCAGAGGCTCAAGAGTGTGATGCAGAGGCTCAAGAGAGTGATGCAGAGGCCTATGAGAATGATGCAGAGGCTCAAGAGAGGGATGCAGAGGCTTATGAGAGGGAATCAGAGTCTCAAGAGATGGATGCAGAGGCTTGAGAGAGTGATGCAGAGGTTCAAGAGAGTGATGCAGAGGATCAAGAGAGTGATGCAGAGGCTCAAGAGAGTGATGCAGAAGATCATGAGAGGGAAGCAGAGGCTTTAGAGAGTGATGCAGAGGCCAAAGAGAGTGATGCAGAGGCTTGAGAGAGTAATGCAGAGGCTGAAGAGAGTGTTGCAGAGGCTCAAAAGAGAGATGCAGAGGCTCAAGAGAGTGATGCAGAGGTTAAAAAGAGTTATGCAGAGGCTCAAGAGTGTGATGCAGAGGCTCAAGAGAGTGATGCAGAGTCTTAAGAGAGGGATGAAGAGGCTCAAGAGAGTGTTGCAGATGCTAAAAAGAGTTATGCAGAGGCTCAAGAGAGTAATACAGAGGCTCAAGAGAGTGATGCAAAGGCTCAAGAGAGGGATGCAGAGGCTTAAGAGAGTGATGCAGAGGCTCAAGAGAGTGATGCAGAGGTTTAAGAAAGGGATGTCGAGGCTCAAGAGAGTGATGCAGAGGCTCAAGAGAGGGATGTATAGGCTCAAGAGAGTGAAGCAGAGGCTCAAGAGAGTGATTCAGAGGCTCAAGAGAGGGATGCAAAGACTCAAGAGAGTGATTCAGAGGCTTACAAGAGTGATGCAGAAGCTTAAGAGAGTGATGCAGAGGCTTAAGAGAGGGATGCAGGAGCTCAAGAGAGGGATGCAGAGGCTCACGAGAGGGATGCAGAGGCTTAAGAGAGTGATGCAGAGGCTCAAGAGAGTGATGCATAGGATTAAGAGAGGGATGTCGAGGCTCAAGAGAGTGATGCATAAGACTCAGGAAAGTGATGCAGAGGCTCATGAGAGTGATACAGAGGCTGAAGAGAGTGATGCAGAGGCTCAAGAGAGGGATGCAGAGGCTTAAGAGAGTGATGCAGAGGCTCAAGAGAGGGATGCAGTGGCTGAAGAGAGTGATGCAGAAGCTTACGAGAGTGATGCATAGGCTTAAGAGAGTGATGCAGAGACTTAAGAGAGGGATGCAGGGGCTCAAGAGAGGGATGCAGAGGCTTAAGAGGGTTATACAAAGGCTCAAGAGAGGGATGCAGAGGCTCATAAGCGGAATGCAGGAGTTCAAGAGAGGGAAGCAGAGCCTCAAGAGAGGGATGCAGAGGCTTAAGAAAGTCATGCAAAGGCTCAAAAAAGGGATGCAGAGGCTTAAAAGGGTGATGCGGAGGCTCAAGAGAGTGATGCAGAGGCTCAAGAGAGGGATGCAGGGGCTCATGAGAGTGATTCAATGGCTTACGAGAGTGATGCAGAGGCTTAAGAGAATGATGCAGAGGCTTAAGAGAGGGATGCTGAGGCTCAAGAGAGGGATGCAGACTCAAGAGAGGGATGTAGAGGCTCAAGAGAGTGATGCAGAGGCTCAAGAGAGAGATGCAGAGGCTTAGGAGAATGATGCAGAGGCTCAAGAGAGGGATGCAGAGGCTGAAGAGAGTGATGCAGAGGCTCAAGAGAGTGATTCAGAGGCTTAAGAGAATGATGCAGAGGCTCAAGAGAGTGATGCAGAGGCTCAAGAGAATGATGTAGAGGCTTAAGAGACGGATGTAGAGGCTTAAGAGAGTGATGCAAAGGCTCAAGAGAGGCTCATGAGAAGGATGCAGGAGTTCAAGAATGGGATGCAGAGGTTCAAGAGAGTGTTGCAGAGGCTTAAGAGGGTGATGCAGAGGCTCAAGAGAGTGATGCAGAGGATCAAGAGAGTGACGCAGAGGCTCAGGAGAGTGATGGTGAGGCTCAAGTGAGTGATGCAGAGGCTCAGGAGAGTGATGCAGAGGCTAATGAGAGTGATGCAGAGGCTTAAGAGAGTGATGCACAGGCTTAAGAGAGGGATGCTGAGGCTCAAGTGAGTAATGCAGAGGCTCAAGAGAGTGATGCAGAGGCTGAATAGAGTGATGCAGAGGCTTAAGTGAGTGATGCAGAGGCTTAAGAGACCATATTAAAGTACCATATTGATGGTGATGTAAAACAAGAAGTTTAGTGATGATGTGGTGACGAGGTAGAAGAATTGGATTCTCTGTGTCCAGATAAATTTTTGCATGAAGCAAACGTCCTCCACATCTTAGTATATTATGAGTGTTGGCATCATACCAGATACCAGAGACTTAGTTAATTTATCTGGAAGATTTTCATATTCGCTTCCATATGTCTCTTGTTGTGCACG
>NC_091197.1:1101434-1178901 GCF_040958095.1 Procambarus clarkii | reverse complement strand
AGATAAACAATTAGATGATTGAAAATGAAGTATTTAAGGTTATTATCTAATCAATTATGGGTTTGCATCATTTTTATCGTATATATATGAATTAATACCCATAGACTGAAAATTCACAAAACGTGGAAAACGGCAAAATATTGCCTAATTCGATGATATTTTGTTTAAGTCACATGAAGGAAAAGGGGATAATAAACGTCAAAATATTGCTAAATTCGATGATTTTTCGTACGAAACAAAATGCAAGAAAACTTGCTTAAAATGCAATATTATGCAAAATTCTGAGATTTGAAGGCCAAATCACATATCGTGATACTACATGAAATAGAATCGAAATATTGGTAAAAATGAATATATTTACGTAGTATCAAACTACATGATAAACGTGAAAAAAGTCACTATTTAACCATATTTGAGGATTTTAACTTCAAATCATAGAGCGAGCTATCGTATTATTTAGATCCAAGAAAAGACATATGACAATGTTGTTTCCAATACAAATGATAAAAATCAATGTGTTTTCATTAGAATTAACTAAAATGTTCCTGATTTTCCGTTTATATTACCGAGGGAAGATGTACACGTAACACCGCTCTAATCCGGCTGAAACGTCGATATATGCAATAAAAACCGAACTTCTCCCTTTTTCAATAACTTACTCAGTATTTTAAAGACAAAACAAATAGATGATTGAAAATGAAGTATTTAAGGTTATTATCTAATCAATTATGTGTTTGCATAATTTTTATCGTATATATATGAATTAATACCCATAGACTAAAAACTCACAAAAACGTGGAAAAACGGCAAAATGTTGCCTAATTCGAAGATATTTTGTTTAAATCACATAAAGGAAAAGGGGATGATAAACATCAAAATACTGCTAAATTCGATGATTTTTCATACGAAATAAAATGCAAGAAAACTTGCTTAAAATGCAATATTATGCAAAATTCTGAGATTTGAAGGCCAAATCACATATCGTGATACTACATGAAATAGAATCGAAATATTGGTAAAAATGAATATATTTACGTAGTATCAAACTACATGATAAACGTGAAAAAAGTCACTATTTAACCATATTTGAGGATTTTAACTTCAAATCATAGAGCGAGCAATGGTATTATTTAGATCCAAGAAAAGACATATGACAATGTTGTTTCCAGTACAAATGATAAAAATCAATGTGTTTTCATTACAATTAACTAAAATGTTCCTGATTTTCCGTTTATATTACCGAGGGAAGATGTACACGTAAAACCGCTCTAATCCGGCTGAAACGTCGATATATGCAATAAAAACAGAACTTCTCCCCTTTTCAATATCTTACTCAGTATTTTAACGAGAAACAAATAGTTGATTGAAAATGAAGTATTTAAGGTTATTATCTAATCAATTATGTGTTTGCATCATTTTTATCGTATATATAATGAATTAATACCTATAGACTGAAAATTCACAAAAACGTGGAAAAACGGCAAAATATTGCGTAATTCGATGATATTTTGTTTAAGTCACATAAAGGAAAAGGGGTTGATAAACGTCAAAATATTGCTAAATTCGATGATGTTTCGTACGAAATAAAAGGCAAGAAAACTTGCTTAAAATGCAATATTATGCGAAACTCTGAGATTTGAAGGCCAAATCACATATCGTGATACTACATGAAATAGAATCGAAATATTGGTAAAAATGAATATATTTACGTAGTATCAAACTACATGAAAAACGTGAAAAAAGTCACTATTTAACCATATTTGAGGATTTTAACTTCAAATCATAGCGCGAGGTTTCGTATTATTTAGATCCAAGAAAAGACATATGACAATGTTGTTTCCAATACAAATGATAAAAATCAATGTGTTTTCATTAGAATTAACTAAAATGTTCCTGATTTTCCGTTTATATTACCGAGGGAAGATGTACACGTAAAACCGCTCTAATGCGGCTGAAACGTCGATATATGCAATAAAAACCGAACTTCTCCCCTTTTCAATATCTTACTCAGTATTTTAAAGAGAAACAAATAGTTGATTGAAAATGAAGTATTTAAGGTTATTATCTAATCAATTATGTGTTTGCATAATTTTTATAGACTGAAAATTCACAAAAACGTTGAAAAACGGCAAAATATTGCCTAATTCGATAATATTTTGTTTAAATCACATAAAGGAAAAGGGGATGATAAACGTCAAAATACTGCTAAATTCGATGATTTTTCGTACGAAATAAAATGCAAGAAAACTTGCTTAAAATGCAATATTATGCAATATTCTGAGATTTGAAGGCCAAATCACATATCGTGATACTACATGAAATAGAATCGAAATATTGGTAAAAATGAATATATTTACGTAGTATCAAACTACATGATAAACGTGAAAAAAGTCACTATTTAACCATATTTGAGGATTTTAACTTCAAATCATAGAGCGAGCTTTCGTATTATTTTGATCCAAGAAAAGACATATGACAATGTTGTTTCCAATACAAATGATAAAAATCAATGTGTTTTCATTAGTATTAACTAAAATGTTCCTGATTTTCCGTTTATATTACCGATGTAAGATGTACACGAAAATCGCTCTATTCCGGCTGAAACGTCGATATATGCAATAAAAACAGAACTTCTCCCCTTTTCAATATCTTACTCAGTATTTTAACGAGAAACAAATAGTTGATTGAAAATGAAGTATTTAAGGTTATTATCTAATCAATTATGTGTTTGCATCATTTTTATCGTATATATAATGAATTAATACCTATAGACTGAAAATTCACAAAAACGTAGAAAAACGGCAAAATATTGCGTAATTCGATGATATTTTGTTTAAATCAAATAAAGGAAAAGGGGATGATAAACGTCAAAATATTGCTAAATTCGATGATTTTTCGTACGAAACAAAATGCAAGAAAACTTGCTTAAAATGCAATATTATGCGAAATTCTGAGATTTGAAGGCCAAATTACATATCGTGATACTACATGAAATAGAATCGAAATATTGGTAAAAATGAATATATTTACGTAGTATCAAACTACATGAAAAACGTGAAAAAAGTCACTATTTACCCATATTTGAGGATTTTAACTTCAAATCATAGAGCGAGGTTTCGTATTATTTAGATCCAAGAAAAGACATATGACAATGCTGTTTCCAATACAAATGATAAAAATCAATGTGTTTTCATTAGAATTAACTAAAATGTTCCTGATTTTCCGTTTATATTACCGAGGGAAGATGTACACGTAAAACCGCTCTAATCCGGCTGAAACGTCGATATATGCAATAAAAACCGAACTTCTCCCCTTTTCAATATCTTACTCAGTTTTTTAACGAGAAACAAATAGTTGATTGAAAATGAAGTATTTAAGGTTATTATCTAATCAATTATGTGTTTGCATCATTTTTATCGTATGCAATGATGTATGTATGATTAATAATGAATTAATACCTATAGACTGAAAATTCACAAAAACGTGGAAAAACGGCAAAATATTGCGTAATTCGATGATATTTTCTTTAAATCAAATAAAGGAAAAGGGGATAATAAACGTCAAAATATTGCTAAATTCGATGATTTTTCGTACGAAACAAAATGCAAGAAAACTTGCTTAAAATGCAATATTATGCGAAATTCTGAGATTTGAAGGCCAAATCACATATCGTGATACTACATGAAATAGAATCGAAATATTGGTAAAAATGAATATATTTACGCAGTATCAAACTACATGAAAACGTGAAAAAAGTCACTATTTAACCATATTTGAGGATTTTAAATTCAAATCATAGAGCGAGCTTTCGTATTATTTAGATCCAAGAAAAGACATATGACAATGTTGTTTCCAATACAAATGATAAAAATCAATGTGTTTTCATTAGTATTAACTAAAATGTTCCTGGTTTTCCGTTTATATTACCGATGGAAGATGTACACGAAAATCGCTCTATTCCGGCTGAAACGTCGATATATGCAATAAAAACAGAACTTCTCCCCTTTTCAATATCTTACTCAGTATTTTAACGAGAAACAAATAGTTGATTGAAAATGAAGTATTTAAGGTTATTATCTAATCAATTATGTGTTTGCATCATTTTTATCGTATATATAATGAATTAATAACTATAGACTGAAAATTCACAAAAACGTAGAAAAACGGCAAAATATTGCGTAATTCGATGATATTTTCTTTAAATCAAATAAAGGAAAAGGGGATAATAAACGTCAAAATATTGCTAAATTCGATGATTTTTCGTACGAAACAAAATGCAAGAAAACTTGCTTAAAATGCAATATTATGCGAAATTCTGAGATTTGAAGGCCAAATCACATATCGTGATACTACATGAAATAGAATCGAAATATTGGTAAAAATGAATATATTTACGTAGTATCAAACTACATGAAAAACGTGAAAAAAGTCACTATTTAACCATATTTGAGGATTTTAACTTCAAATCATAGAGCGAGCTTTCGTATTATTTAGATCCAAGAAAAGACATATGACAATGTTGTTTCCAATACAAATGATAAAAATCAATGTGTTTTCATTAGTATTAACTAAAATGTTCCTGATTTTCCGTTTATATTACCGATGGAAGATGTACACGAAAATCGCTCTATTCCGGCTGAAACGTCGATATATGCAATAAAAACCGAACTTCTCCCCTTTTCAATATCTTACTCAGTTTTGTAACGAAAAACAAATAGATGATTGAAAATGAAGTATTTAAGGTTATTATTTAATCAATTATAGGTTTGCATCATTTTTATCGAATATATATGAATTAATACCCATAGACTGAAAATTCACAAAAACGTGGAAAACGGCAAAATATTGCCTAATTCGATGATATTTTGTTTAAGTCACATAAAGGAAAAGGGGATGATAAACGTCAAAATATTGCTAAATTCGATGATTTTTCGTACGAAACAAAATGCAAGAAAACTTGCTTAAAATGCAATATTATTCGAAATTCTGAGATTTGAAGGCCAAATCAAATATCGTGATACTACATGAAATAGAATCGAAATATTGGTAAAAATTAATATATTTACGTAGTATCAAACTACATGAAAAACGTGAAAAAAGTCACTATTTAACCATATTTGAGGATTTTAACTTCAAATCATAGCGCGAGGTTTCGTATTATTTAGATCCAAGAAAAGACATATGACAATGTTGTTTCCAATACAAATGATAAAAATCAATGTTTTTCATTAGAATTAACTAAAATGTTCCTGATTTTCCATTTATATTACCGAGAGAAGATGTACACGTAAAACCGCTCTAATCCGGCTGAAACGTCGATATATGCAACAAAATCCGAACTTCTCCCCTTTTCAATATCTTACTCAGTATTTTAACGAGAAACAAATAGATGATTGAAAATGAAGTATTTAAGGTTCTTATCTAATCATTTTAATCATTAATCATAATTATTATGTGTTTGCATCATTTTTATCGTATATATAATGAATTAATACCAATAAACTGAAAATTCACATAAACGTGGAAAAACAGCAAAATATTGCCTAATTCGATGAAATTTTGTTTAAATCACATAAAAGAAAAGGGGATGATAAACGTCAAAATATTGCTAAATTCGATGATTTTTCGTACGAAACAAAAGGCAAGAAAACTTGCTTAAAATGCAATATTATGCGAAATTCTGAGATTTGAAGGCCAAATCACATATCGTGATACTACATGAAATAGAATCGAAATATTGGTAAAAATGAATATATTTACGTAGTATCAAACTACATGAAAAACGTGAAAAAAGTCACTATTTAACCATATTTGAGGATTTTAACTTCCAATCATAGAGCGAGGTTTTATTATTTAGATCCAAGAAAAGACATATGACAATGTTGTTTCCAATACAAATGATAAAAATCAATGTGTTTTCATTAGAATTAACTAAAATGTTCCTGATTTTCCGTTTATATTACCGAGGGAAGATGTACACGTAAAACCGCTCTAATCCGGCTGAAACGTCGATATATGCAATAAAAACCGAACTTCTCCCTTTTTCAATAACTTACTCAGTATTTTAACGAGAAACAAATAGATGATTGAAAATGAAGTATTTAAGGTTATTATCTAATCAATTATGTGTTTGCATAATTTTTATAGACTGAAAATTCACAAAAACGTTGAAAAACGGCAAAATATTGCCTAATTCGATAATATTTTGTTTAAATCACATAAAGGAAAAGGGGATGATAAACGTCAAAATACTGCTAAATTCGATGATTTTTCGTACGAAATAAAATGCAAGAAAACTTGCTTAAAATACAATATTATGCAATATTCTGAGATTTGAAGGCCAAATCACATATCGTGATACTACATGAAATAGAATCGAAATATTGGTAAAAATGAATATATTTACGTAGTATCAAACTACATTATAAACGTGAAAAAAGTCACTATTTAACCATATTTGAGGATTTTAACTTCAAATCATAGAGCGAGCTATCCTATTATTTAGATCCAAGAAAAGACATATGACAATGTTGTTTCCAGTACAAATGATAAAAATCAATGTGTTTTCATTAGAATTAACTAAAATGTTCCTGATTTTCCGTTTATATTACCGAGGGAAGATGTACACGTAAAACCGCTCTAATCCGGCTGAAACGTCGATATATGCAATAAATCAGAACTTCTCCCCTTTTCAATATCTTACTCAGTATTTTAACGAGAAACAAATAGTTGATTGAAAATGAAGTATTTAAGGTTATTATCTAATCAATTATGTGTTTGCATCATTTTTATCGTATATATAATGAATTATTACCTATAGACTGAAAATTCACAAAAACGTGGAAAAACGGCAAAATATTGCGTAATTCGATGATATTTTGTTTAAATCAAATAAAGGAAAAGGGGATAATAAACGTCAAAATATTGCTAAATTCGATGATTTTTCGTACGAAACAAAATGCAAGAAAACTTGCTTAAAATGCAATATTATGCAAAATTCTGAGATTTGAAGGCCAAATCACATATCGTGATACTACATGAAATAGAATCGAAATATTGGTAAAAATGAATATATTTACGTAGTATCAAACTACATGAAAAACGTGAAAAAAGTCACTATTTAACCATATTTGAGGATTTTAACTTCAAATCATAGAGCGAGCTTTCGTATTATTTAGATCCAAGAAAAGACATATGACAATGTTGTTTCCAATACAAATGATAAAAATCAATGTGTTTTCATTAGTATTAACTAAAATGTTCCTGGTTTTCCGTTTATATTACCGATGGAAGATGTACACGAAAATCGCTCTATTCCGGCTGAAACGTCGATATATGCAATAAAAACAGAACTTCTCCCCTTTTCAATATCTTACTCAGTATTTTAACGAGAAACAAATAGTTGATTGAAAATGAAGTATTTAAGGTTATTATCTAATCAATTATGTGTTTGCATCATTTTTATCGTATATATAATGAATTAATACCTATAGACTGAAAATTCACAAAAACGTAGAAAAACGGCAAAATATTGCGTAATTCGATGATATTTTGTTTAAATCAAATAAAGGAAAAGGGGATGATAAACGTCAAAATATTGCTAAATTCGATGATTTTTCGTACGAAACAAAATGCAAGAAAACTTGCTTAAAATGCAATATTATACGAAATTCTGAGATTTGAAGGCCAAATTACATTTCGTGATACTACATGAAATAGAATCGAAATATTGGTAAAAATGAATATATTTACGTAGTATCAAACTACATGAAAAACGTGAAAAAAGTCACTATTTACCCATATTTGAGGATTTTAACTTCAAATCATAGAGCGAGGTTTCGTATTATTTAGATCCAAGAAAAGACATATGACAATGCTGTTTCCAATACAAATGATAAAAATCAATGTGTTTTCATTAGAATTAACTAAAATGTTCCTGATTTTCCGTTTATATTACCGAGGGAAGATGTACACGTAAAACCGCTCTAATCCGGCTGAAACGTCGATATATGCAATAAAAACCGAACTTCTCCTCTTTTCAATATCTTACTCAGTTTTTTAACGAGAAACAAATAGTTGATTGAAAATGAAGTATTTAAGGTTATTATCTAATCAATTATGTGTTTGCATCATTTTTATCGTATGCAATGATGTATGTATGATTAATAATGAATTAATACCTATAGACTGAAAATTCACAAAAACGTGGAAAAACGGCAAAATATTGCGTAATTCGATGATATTTTCTTTAAATCAAATAAAGGAAAAGGGGATAATAAACGTCAAAATATTGCTAAATTCGATGATTTTTCGTACGAAACAAAATGCAAGAAAACTTGCTTAAAATGCAATATTATGCGAAATTCTGAGATTTGAAGGCCAAATCACATATCGTGATACTACATGAAATAGAATCGAAATATTGGTAAAAATGAATATATTTACGTAGTATCAAACTACATGAAAAACGTGAAAAAAGTCACTATTTAACCATATTTGAGGATTTTAACTTCAAATCATAGAGCGAGCTTTCGTATTATTTAGATCCAAGAAAAGACATATGACAATGTTGTTTCCAATACAAATGATAAAAATCAATGTGTTTTCATTAGTATTAACTAAAATGTTCCTGATTTTCCGTTTATATTACCGATGGAAGATGTACACGAAAATCGCTCTATTCCGGCTGAAACGTCGATATATGCAATAAAAACCGAACTTCTCCCCTTTTCAATATCTTACTCAGTTTTGTAACGAAAAACAAATAGATGATTGAAAATGAAGTATTTAAGGTTATTATTTAATCAATTATAGGTTTGCATCATTTTTATCGAATATATATGAATTAATACCCATAGACTGAAAATTCACAAAAACGTGGAAAACGGCAAAATATTGCCTAATTCGATGATATTTTGTTTAAGTCACATAAAGGAAAAGGGGATGATAAACGTCAAAATATTGCTAAATTCGATGATTTTTCGTACGAAACAAAATGCAAGAAAACTTGCTTAAAATGCAATATTATTCGAAATTCTGAGATTTGAAGGCCAAATCAAATATCGTGATACTACATGAAATAGAATCGAAATATTGGTAAAAATTAATATATTTACGTAGTATCAAACTACATGAAAAACGTGAAAAAAGTCACTATTTAACCATATTTGAGGATTTTAACTTCAAATCATAGCGCGAGGTTTCGTATTATTTAGATCCAAGAAAAGACATATGACAATGTTGTTTCCAATACAAATGATAAAAATCAATGTTTTTCATTAGAATTAACTAAAATGTTCCTGATTTTCCATTTATATTACCGAGAGAAGATGTACACGTAAAACCGCTCTAATCCGGCTGAAACGTCGATATATGCAACAAAATCCGAACTTCTCCCCTTTTCAATATCTTACTCAGTATTTTAACGAGAAACAAATAGATGATTGAAAATGAAGTATTTAAGGTCAAAGCCAAATTCCGGCTCTCTGCACGTATTCGCAGTTTGAAATTACATCATTTTATAACGAAAACATGCCAATTACTTAGCGCAGCGATAGGTCACATTTTGCCCAAACCCCCCCTGCAGTTTTCAAAACATCTCAAACATCCCAAATTCGACGCTTGAGCCAAATTTTGGAGCCAAATTGTGGCTCTCTGCCAATATTCGCAGCTTGAAATTTCGAATTTTTATACCGAAAATATGCCAATTACGGAGAGCGGCGATGGATCACATTTTGCCCAAACCCTCCCTCCAGTTTTCAAAATATCCCAAACATCCCAAATTCGACCCTGGAGCCTTATTTTGGAGCCAAATTCTGGCTCTCTGCACATATTCGCAGTTTGAAATTACGAATCTTTATACCGAAAATATGTCAATTACTGAGAGCGGCGATAGGTCACATTTTGCCCAAACCCCCCACCCCCCTGCAGTTTTCAAAATATCCCAAACATCCCAAATTCGAAGCTTGAGCCATATTTTGGAGCCAAATTCTGGCTTTCTGCACGTATTCGCTGTTTGAAATTACGTCTTTTTATACCGAAAATATGCCAATTATTGAGAGCAGCGATGGGTCACATTTTGCCAAAACCCCCCCTGCAGTTTTCAAAAGGTCGCAAACAACCCAAATTCCACCCTTGTGGCATATTTTGGAGCGACATTCAGGCTCTCTGCACGTATTCGCAGTTTGAAATTACGAATTTTTATACCGAAAATATACCAATTACTTAGAGTGGCGATGGATCACATTCTGCCCAAACCCTCCGTGCAGTTTTCAAAACATCGAAAACATCCAAAATTAGACCCTTGAACCATATTTTCTAGCCAAATTCTGGCTTTCTGCACGTGTTCGCAGTTTGAAATAACGACATTTTTACCGAAAATATGTCTATTACTGAAAGCGGCGATAGCTCACATTTTGCCCAAACCCACCAGTCAGTTTTCATAATATCCCAAGCATCCCAAATTCGAGCCATGAGCCATATTTTGGAGCCAAATTCTGGCTCTCTGCACGTATTCGCATTTTGAAATTACAACTTTTTAAACCGAAAATATGCCAGTTACTGAAAGCGGCGATGGGTAACATTTTGCCCAAACCCTCTATGCAGTTTTCAAAATATCTCAAACATCCCCAATTCGACGCTTGAGCCATATTTTGGAGCCAAATTCTGGCTCTCTGCGCCTATTCGCAGTTTGAAATTACGAGTTTTTATACCGAAAATATGCCAATTACTTAGAGCGGCGATGGATCACATTCTGCACAAACCTTCCCTGCAGTTTTCAAAATATCTCACACATCCCAAATTAAACGGTTGAGCCATATTTTGGAGCTAAATTCTGGCTCTCTGCACGTATTTGCAGTTTGAAGCTACGAATTTTTATACCGAAAATATGCCAATTACGGAGAGCAGCAATGGATCACATTTTGCCCAAACCCCTTTTTGCAGTTTTCAAAATATCGCAAACATCCCAAATTCCACCCTTGCGGCTTATTTTGGAGCGAAGTTCTGGCTCTCTGCACGTATTCGCAGTTTTAAATTAGGAATTTTTATACCGAAAATATACCAATTACTTAGAGCAGCGATGGATTACATTTTGCCCAAACCCTCCGTGCAGTTTTCAAAATATCCAAAACATCCCAAATTCGACACTTGAGCCATATTTTCTAGCCAAATTCGGACTTTCTGCACGTATTCACAGTTTGAAATAACGACTTTTTATCCCGAAAATATGCCAATTACTGAAAGCGGCGATAGATCACATTTTGCTCAAATCCACCATTTAGTTTTCAAAATATCCCAAACATTCCAAATTCGACCCTTGAGCCATATTTTGGAGCCAAATTCTGGCTCTCTGCACCTATTCGCAGTTTGAAATTACGACATTTTATACCGAAAATATGTCAATTACTGAGAGCAGCGATTGGTCACATTTTACCTAAACCCCCCCTGCAGTTTTCAAAATATCCCAAACATCCCAAATTTTGGCTCTCTGCACGTATTCGCAGTTTTAAATTAGGTATTTTTATACCGAAAATATGCTAATTACTTTGAGAGGCGATGGAGCACATTTTGCCCAAACCCTCCGTGCAGTTTTCAAAATATCCCAAACTTCCCAAATTCGACCCTGGAGCCTTATTTTGGAGCCAAGTTCTTGCTTTCTTCACGTATTCGCAGTTTGAAATAACGACTTTTTATACCGAAAATATGTCAATTACTGAAAGCTGCAATGGGTCACATTCTGCTCAAACCCCTTGCAGTTTTCAAAATATCCCAAACATACCAAATTCGACCCTTGAGCCAATTTTTGGAGCCAAATTGTGGCTCTCTGCACATATTCGCATTTTGAAATTACGACTTTTTATACCGAAAATATGCCAATTACTGAGTGGGGCGGTAGGTCACATTTAGCCCAAACCCCCCTGCAGTTTTCAAAATATCCCAAACATCCCAAATTCGACTCCTTGAGAATGTTTTTGGAGCCAAATTTTGGCTCTCTGCACGTATTTGCTGTTTGAAATTACGACTTTTTATCCCAAACATCCCAAACTTGACGCTTGAAAATATGCCAATTACTGAAAGATGCGATGGGTCACGTTTTGCCCAAACCCCCCTGCAGTTTGCAAAATATCCCAAACATCCAAATTCGACCTTTGAGCCATATTTTGGAGCCAAATTCTAGCTTTCTGCACGTATTCGCAGTTTGAAATTACGACATTTTATACCGAAAATATGCCAATTACTAAGTGCAGCGATGGATCACATTTTGCCCAGGCATTCCCTGCACTACGCAAAATATCCCAAACATCCCATATTCGACCCATGAGCTATATTTTGGAGCCAAATTCTGGCTCTCTGCACGTATTCGCATTTTGAAATTATGACTTTTTATACCGAAAATATGCCAATTACTGAGAGCAGCGATAGGTCACATTTTGCCCAAACCCCCCTGCAGTTTTCAAAATATACCAAACATCCCAAATTCGACCCGGGAGCGTTATTTTGGGGCCAAATTCTAGCTCTCGGCACGTATTTGCAGTTTGAAATTACGACTTTTTATACGGAAAATATGCCAATTACTGAAAGCAGCGATGCGTCACATTTTGCCCAAACCCCGCTTGCAGTTTTCAAATATCCCAAACATCCCAAATTCGACTCTTGAGCCATACTTTATAGCCAAATTCTAGCTCTCTGCCCGTATTCGCAGTTTGAAATTATGACTTTTTATACTGAAAATATGTCAATTACGGAAAGCGGCGATGGATCACATTAGGCCCAAACCCTCCCTGCAGTTTTAAAAATATCCCAAACATCCCAAATTCGACCCTTGAGCGAAATTTTGGAGCGAGGCTGAAGAGAGTGAAGCAGAGGCTTAAGAGAGGGATGCAGAGGCACAAGAAAATGATGAAGAGGCTCAAGAGAGTGCTGCTGAGGCTCAAGAGAGGGATGCTGAGGCTCCAGAGAGTGATGCAGAGGCTCCAGAGAGTGATGCAGAGGCTGAAGTGAGAGATGCAGAGGCTTAAGAGAGTGACACAGAGGCTCAAGAGTGATGCAGAGGCTCAAGAGAATGATGTAGAGGCTTAAGAGAGGGATGCAGAGGCTCAAGAGAATGATGCAGAGGCTCATGAGAGTGATGCAAACGATCACGATAGGAATGCAGAGGCTTAAGAGAGTGATGCAGAGGCTCAAGAGTCGGATGTAGAGGCTCAAGAGAGTAAGGCAGAAGCTCAAGAGAGTGATGCAGAGGCTTAAGTAAGTGATGCACAGGCTGAAGAGAGTGATGCAGAGGCTCAAAAGAGTGATGTAGAGGCTCAAGAGAGTGATGCAGAGGCTCAGGAGAGTGATGCAGAGGCTTAAGAGAGTGATGCAGAGGCTGAAGAGAGTGATGCAGAGGGTCTAGAGAGTGATGCAGAGGCTCAAGAGAGTAATGCAGAGGCCTCAAGAGAGGGATTCAGAGGCTTAAGAGAGGGATGTAGAGGCTCAAGAGAGTAATGCAAAGGCTCAAGAGAGTGATGCAGAGGCTCAAGAGACGGATGCAGAGGCTAAAGAGAGTGATGCAGAGGCTCAAGAGAGTGATGCAGAGGCTCAAGAGAGGAATGCAGAGGCTCAAGAGAGTGATTGAGAGGCTTTCGAGAGTGATGCAGAGACTTAAGAGAGTGATGCAGAGGCGTAAGAGAGGGATGCAGAGGCTCAAGAGAGGGATGCAGAGGGTCAAGATAGGGATGCAGGAGCTCACGAGAGTGATGCAGATGCTCAAGAGAGTGATTCTGAGGCTTGCGAGAGTGATGCAGAGGCTTAAGAGAGTGATGCAGAGGCTTAAGAGAAGGGTGCAGAGGCTCAAGAGAGGGATGCAGAGGCTCAAGAGAGAGATGCAGAGGCTCAAGAGAGGGATGCAGAGGATCAAGTGAGGGATGCAGAGGCACAAGAGAAAGATGAAGAGGCTCAAGAGAGGAATGCAGAGGCTAAATAGAGTGATGCAGAGGCTCAAGAGAGTTCTGCAGAGGCTCAAGAGAGTGATGCATAGGCTTACGAGAGTGATGCAGATGATCAAGAGAGGGATGCAGAGGCTTAAGAGAGTGATGCAGAGGCTGAAGACAGTGTTGCGGAGGCGTAGGAGAGGGATGCAGAGGGTCAAGAGAGTGATGCAGAGGCTCAAGAGAGTGATGCATAGGCTCAAGAGAGTGATGCAGTGGCTTAAGAGAGGGATGCAGAGGCTCAAGAGAGGGATGCAGAGGCTCAAGAGAGGGATGCAGAGGCTCAAGAGAGGGAAGCAGAGGCTCAAATGAGGGGATGCTGAGGCACATGAGAGGAATGCAGAGGCTCTTGAGAGTGATGCAGAGGCTCAAGAGAGGGATGCATAGGCTTAAGATAGTGATGCAAAGGCTCAAGAGAGGGATGCAGGAGTTCAAGAGAGGGATGCAGAGGCTCAAGAGAGTGATGCAGAGGCTTAAGAGAGGGATGCAGCGGCTTAAGAGAGTGAAGCAGAGGCTTAAGAGAGGGATGCAGAGGCACAAGATAATGATGAAGAGGTTCAAGAGAGTGCTGCTGCGGCTCAAGAGAGGGGTGCTGAGGCTGTTGAGAGGGATGCAGAGGCTCCATAGAGTGATGCAGAGGCTGAAGTTAGAGATGCAGAGGCTTAAGAGAGTGACGCAGAGGCTCAAGAGAGTGATGCATTCTCAAGAGAGGAATGCAGATGCTCAGGAGAGTGATTAAGAGGCTTACGAGAGTGATGCAGAGACATAAGAGAGTGATGCAGAGGCGTAGGAGAGGGATGCAGAGGCTCAAGAGAGGGATGCAGAGGCTCAAGATAGGGATGCAGGAGCTCAAGAGAGTGATGCCGAGGCACACAAGAGTGATTCAGAGGCTTACGAGAGTGATGCAGATGATCAAGAGAGGGATGCAGAGGCTTAAGAGAGGGATGCATAGGCTTGGGAGAATGATGTAGAGGATTATGAGAGGGATGCAGAGGCTCAAGAGAATGATGCAGTGGCTCAAGAGAGTGACGCAAATGATCAAGAGAGGGATGCAGAGGCATAAGAGAGTCATGCAGAGGCTCAAGAGAGTGATGTAGAGGCTTAAGAGAATGATGCAGAGGCTCAAGAGAGTGATGCAGAGGCTTAAGAGAGTGATGCAGAGGCTTAAGATTGAGATGCAGAGGCTCAAGAGAGGGATGCAGAGGCTCAAGAGAGGGATGCAGAGGCTCGTGAGAGTGATGCAGAGGCTCAAGAGAGGGATGCATAGGCTTGGGAGAGTGATGCAAAGGCTCACGAGAGGGATGCAGAGGCTCAAGAGAATGATGAAGAGGCTAAAGGGAGTGCTGTAGAGGCTCAAGAGAGGGATGCTGAGGCTCCAGAGAGGGATGCAGAGGCTCCAGAGAGTTATGCAGAGGGTGAAGAGAGTGATGTAGAGGCTCAAGAGAGTGATGCAGAGGCTTAAGAGAGTGACTCAGAAGCTCAAGAGAGTTATGCAGAGGCTCAAGAGAATGATGTAGAGGCTTAAGAGAGGGATGCAGAGGCTCAAGAGAATGATGCAGAGGCTCAAGGGAGTGATACAGAGGCTTAAGATCGAAATATTGGTAAAAACGAATATATATACGTAAAATCACATTACATAAATAACGTGAAAAAGTCACTATATTACCATATTTGAGGATTTTAACTTCAAATCATAGAGCGAGGTTTCGTATTATTTAGATCCTAGAAAAGACATATGACAATGTTGTTTCAAATACAAATGATAAAAATCTATGTGTTTTCATTAGAATTAACTAAAATGTTCCTGATTTTCCGTTTTCGTTTCCACTATAGTACCCAGAGTGAGTGTCAGGTATACATCAGTACCCAGAGTGAGTGTCAGGTATACTACAGTACCCGGAGGGAGTGTACTCCCTCTTCAGGTACTCCACTTGTTACTGTTCGCCAGTCCGACTTCTCGCCTCTTACCATTACCCTCTGGCTCCTTCCTGTTAGGTAGTTCTTCACCTATACTAGGGCCTTTCCGCATGCTCCTGCCTGCCTCTCAAGTTTGTATAGCAGTCTAATGTGCGGTACTGTATGTGTGTGTGTGTGTGTGTGTGTGTGTGTGTGTGTGTGTGTGTGTGTGTGTGGTGTGTGTGTGTGTGTGTGTGTGTGTGTGTGTGTGTGTGTGTGTGTGTGTGTGTGTGTGTGTGTGTGTGTGTGTGTGTGTGTGTGTGTGTGGTGTGTGTGTGTGTGTGTGTGTGTGTGTGTGTGTGTGTGTGTGTGTGTGTGTGTGTGTGTGTGTGTGTGTGTGTGTGTGTGTGTGTGTGTGTGTGTGTGTGTGTGTGTGTGTGTGTGTGTGTGTGTGTGTGTGTGTGTGTGTGTGTGTGTGTGTGTGTGTGTGTGTGTGTGTGTGTGTGTGTGTGTGTGTGTGTGTGTGTGTGTGTGTGTGTGTGTGTGTGTGTGTGTGTGTGTGTGTGTGTTGTGTGTGTGTGTGTGTGTGTGTGTGTGTGTGTGTGTGTGTGTGTGTGTGTGTGTGTGTGTGTGTGTGTGTGTGTGTGTGTGTGTGTGTGTGTGTGTGTGTGTGTGTGTGTGTGTGTGTGTGTGTGTGTGTAATATACATTTAACAAGATGGAGTATCCTGTGTTCGGGTGATGGAGGTCAAATCTTCACTACACACAGTCTTCATCACTGTAACCATCTTCACTATAAACTGTCTTCATCACAGTAACCATCTTCATCACAGTAACCATCTTCACTATACACAGTTTCATCACAGTAACCCTCTTCACTATACACTGTCTTCATCACAGTAACCATCTTCACTATACACAGTCTTCATCACAGTAACCATCTTCACTATACACAGTCTTCATCACAGTAACTATCTTCACTACACACAGTCTTCATCACAGTAACTATCTTCACTACACAGAGTCTTCATCACAGTAACCATCTTAACTATACACAGCCTTCATCACAGTAAACATCTTTACTATACACAGTCTTCATCACAGTAACCATCTTCACTACACACTGTCTTCATCACAGTAACCCTCTTCACTACACACTGTCTTCATCACAGTAACCATCTTCACTATACACAGTCTTCATCACAGTAACCATCTTCACTATACACAGTCTTCATCACAGTAACTATCTTCACTACACACAGTCTTCATCACAGTAACTATCTTCACTACACACAGTCTTCATCACAGTAACCATCTTAACTATACACAGCCTTCATCACAGTAACCATCTTCACTATACACAGTCTTCATCACAGTAACCATCTTCACTACACACTGTCTTCATCACAGTAACCATCTTCACTACACACAGTCTTCATCACAGTAACTATCTTCACTACACACAGTCTTCATCACAGTAACCATCTTCACTATACACAGCCTTCATCACAGTAACCATCTTCACTATACACTGTCTTCATCACAGTAACCATCTTCACTATACACAGTCTTCATCACAGTAACCATCTTCACTACACACAGTCTTCATCACAGTAACCATCTTCACTATACACTGTCTTCATCACAGTAACCATCTTCACTACACACAGTCTTCACTGTAACCCTCTTCACTATACACAGTCTTCATCACAGCAACCATCTTCACTATATACTGTCGTCATCACAGTAACCATCTTCACTACACTTCCTGACACTCACTCTGGGTACTGTAGTATACCTGACACTCACTCTTGGTACTGTAGTATACCTGACACTCACTCTAGGTCCTGTAATATACCTGACACTCACTCTGGGTCCTGTAGTATACCTGACACTCACTCTGGGTACTGTAGTATAACTGACACTCACTCTGGGTAATGTAGTATACCTGAAACTCACTCTGGGTAATGTAGTATACCTGACAATCTGGGTACTGTAGTATACCTGACACTCCCTCAAGGTACTGGAGTATACCTGACACTCTGGGTATTGTAGTATACCTAACACTCCCTCCGGGTACTGTAGTATACCCGACACTCACTTTGGGTACTGTAGTATACCTGACACTCACTCTGGGTACTGTAGTATACCTGACACTCACTCTGTGTCCTGTAGTATACCTGACACTCACTCTGGGTCCTGTAGTATACCTGACACTCACTCTGGGTACTGTAGTATACATGACACTCTGGGTCCTGTAGTATACCTGACACTCACTCTGGGTACTGTAGTATACCAGACACTCACTCTGGGTACTGTAGTATACCTGACACTCACTCTGGGTCCTGTAGTATACCTGACACTCATTCTGGGTACTGTAGTATACCTGATACTCACTCTAGGTCCAGTAGCATACCTGAAACTCACTCTGGGTACTGTAGTATACCTGACACTCTGGGTACTGTAGCATACCTGACACTCACTCTGGGTCTTGTAGTATACCTGACACTCACTCTGGGTTCTGTAGTATACCAGACACTCACTCTGGGTCCTGCAGTATACCTGACACTCTGGGTACTGTAGCATACCTGACACTCACTCTGGGTACTGTAGTATACCTGACACTCTGGGTACTGTAGCATACCTGACACTCACTCTGGGTACTGTAGTATACCTGACACTCTGGGTACTATAGTATACCTGACACTCACTCTGGGTCCAGTAGCATACCTGAAACTCACTCTGGGTACTGTAGTATACCTGACACTCACTCTGGGTCTTGTAGTATACCTGACACTCTGGGTCCTGTAGTATACCTGACACTCTGGGTACTGTAGCATACCTGACACTCACTCTGGGTACTGTAGTATACCTGACACCCACTCTGGGTCCTGTAGTATACCTGACACTCACTCTGGGTATTGTAGTATACCTGACACTCTGGGTATTGTAGTATACCTGACACTCACTCTGGGTACTGTAGTATTCCTGACACTCACTCTGGGTCTTGTAGTATACCTGACACTCACTCTGGGTCCTGTAGTATACCTGACACTCACTCTGGGTCCTGTAGTATACCTGACACTCACTCTGGGTCTTGTAGTATACCTGACACTCACTCTGGGTCCTGTAGTATACCTGACACTCACTCTGGGTCCTGTAGTATACCTGACACTCACTCTCGGTACTGTAGTATACCTGACACTCACTCTGGGTACTGTAGTATACCTGACACTCTGGGTACTGTAGTATACCTGACACTCTGGGTACTGTAGTATACCTGACACTCTGGGTACTGTAGTATACCTGACACTCTGGGTACTGTAGTATACCTGACACTCTTGGTACTGTAGTATACCTGACACTCTGGGTACTGTAGTATACCTGACACTCTGGGTACTGTAGTATACCTGACACTCTGGGTACTGTAGTATACCTGACACTCTGGGTACTGTATATACCTGACACTCTGGGTACTGCAGTATACCTGACCTGAGCTTCCGCACAGGTCTTGACGTCATTAACTGTACTTCGCTCCATCACCCTCTCCTCCCTCTCACTAGCTTCCCTCACCTCCCTCTCACTAGCTTCCCTCACCTCCCTCTCACTAGCTTCCCTCACCTCCCTCTCTTTGCCTTCCATCGCGTCCCTCCGACTAGCTCTTTTCACTACCTACTATCACCACCACCACCCCTTCACTATAACCATCACCACCATCACCACCACCAACAGTATCACCATCACTTCCACAACCACCACCATCACTACCTTCACCACCATCATCACCCTCACTACCACCACCACCATCATCACCACCTCCACCATAACCACCATCATCACTCCCACAACCACCATCACCATCTCCACCACTATTATCACCTCCACAATGACCACCATCATCACCATCAACACCACTATCATCACCATCACCTCCTCCTCCATAACCACCATCATCACAATGACCACTATCATCACCATCACCTCCTCCACCATAACCACCATCATCACAATGACCACCATCATCACCATCAACACCACTATCATCACCATCACCACCTCCACCATAACCACTATCATCACAATGACCACTATCATCACCATCACCACCTCCACCATAACCCCCACTACCACCCACCATCTCCACCACTATCATCACCTCCACAATGACCACTATCATCACCATCAACACCACTATCATCACCATCACCTCCTCCACCATAACCACCATCATCACCATCAACCATCACCACCACTATCACTATCACCACCTCCACCATAACCACCATCATCACAATGACCACCATCAACATCACTATCATCACCATCACCACCTCCACCATAACCACCATCATCACAATGACCACTATCATCACCATCACCACCACTATCACTATCACCATAACCACCATCATCTCAATGGCCACTATCATCACCATCACCTCCTCCACCATAACCACCATCATCACCATCAACCATCACCACCACTATCACTATCACCACCTCCACCATAACCACCATCATCACAATGACCACCATCAACATCACTATCATCACCATCACCACCTCCACCATAACCACCATCATCACAATGACCACCATCATCACCATCAACACCACTATCATCACCATCACCACCTTCACCATAACCACCATCATCACATTGACCACCATCATCACCATCAACACCACTATCATCACCATCACCACCTCCACCATAACCACCATCATCACAATGACCACTATCATCACCATCACCACCTCCACCATAACCTCCATCATCACAATGACCACCATCACCACTATCATCACCATCTCCACCATAACCACCATCATCACAATAACCACCATCATCACCATCAACACCACTATCATCACCACCACTATCACCATCTCCTCCACCATAACCATCATCACAATGACCACCATCATCAACACCACTATCATCACCATCACCACCTCCACCATTACCACCATCATCACAATGACCACCATCATCAACACCACCACCTCCACCATAACCACCATCATCCCAATGACCATCATCAACACCAACACAACTAACACCACTACTCTCACCTATACCCTCTACCATGACTGGTCAGTATTAATATATAACCAGTTAACTATTTTATTTGTTATCTAGGATATAATTATGGCTGGACAAGTTGGGTGTGCGTGGTAGGTTACACCAGACCGGCATCATGAGCAGTGTTCCTGTCACAAGCTCCTCCTCCCTCTCCTCTCCCTCCTCCATCGACATCAACTATGCCAAGGACATGAGGAGGATCGCAAAGGCACAGGCTACTATGACCGCAAAAATGGGAGAGAAGATGGTGATAAAAAACGCAATGAGGAAGTTACCCAAGCATAGAGCTGAGGCTGTGAAGCGAGCTGTTGCTGCCGAAGAGAGATTTAAGCGTGAGGCAGCAGCATACCTCAATAATGAGGAGGTTCCCCCCCGCCACAACCCACCCCCCTCCCGCGCCCTCTACTCCTTCTGAGGAGAAAGATGTGTTATTGTTGTGTTGTGTATAGTAGCAGCTAGCCGTCACTTCCCTGGGGTTAGGGAGTTGTGCCCGGCGTGTCCAGTTAACTGCTCTTTGTATAAATGTTAAATGTTTCTTGAGTACGTAATAATAAAGTGTGTGTGTGTGTGTGAGTACTCACGTATTTGTGCCTGCTGGATCTAGCTCTAGCTCATGGACCCCTCATTTCTAGCCGATGATTGTCTAATGCAATGACTCCCGGCCTATTTCCTTATAAGAACACTGTTTTTCCCAAAAACGGTGGGTTTTCTGAGGGGAAGAGAAAACGTACGTCTGGAAGCTGATTGTAACCGCCCCAAGCTGCGCGCGCAACGAGCCGAGGTTATATAAACTCGGACGCAGACTGCGTGGCCCTCTTCCCGACAAGCCAACAGCTGCTCTCTTACAAAACGCTGCTCACTGCTGCTCAGCGAGTCGTAAACACAGAAGTTTAGCATGCTCAACTGTTCCCCCAGCATGGACCCTTTACCAGTTCCTATCAACAACGACTCGGAGCAACCCGTCAGGGGCGTCCTGCCCTTCTCAACATTTATGATAGTGTTTGTGTTGTTGGCGCGCCGGACCAGTGTTTGTGTTGTTGGCGCGCCTGACCAGTGTTTGTCTGTGTTGGCGCGCGCGCCCCTGAAGCACGCCTGTTGGTTCAGCCTTGGTGACCAAATGCAGGTGCAGTGGACCTAGAGGGGGAGGTGACCCTCGGTGTTATAGGGCACTGGTTTTTCTCCAGTAGGTGGCTGTTATTTGAAGCACAATCGGGAGGAGGCCTGTCCACCCCCCCATCACGATATGTGATTTGGCCTTATAAAGCAACAGCTTTATACGTCTTTTCTAATGTCTAAAAAATACGAAACGTCGCTCTATGATTCGAAAGTAAAATCCTCAAATTTGGTATAATAATGACTTTTTTCACGTTTTTCATGTAGTTTGATATTACGTATATATATTCATTTTTACCAATATTTCGATACTAATTCATGTAGTATCACGATATGTGCTTTGGCCTTCAAATGTCGGATTTTCGCATAATATTGCATTTTAAGCAAGTTTTCTTGCATTTTGTTTCGTACTAAAAATCATCGAATTCAGCAATATTTTTACGTTTATCATCCCCTTTTCCTTTATGTGATATAAACAAAATATCATCGAATTAGGCAATATTTTGCTGTTTTTCCACGTTTTTGTGAATTTTCAGCTTATTGCTATTAATTCATTATATATACGATAAAAATGATGAAAACACATAATTGATTCGAAATTAAACACTTCATTTTCAATCAACTATTTGTTTCTCGTTAAAATACTGAGTAAGATATTGGAAAGGGGAGAAGTTCTGTTTTTATTGCATATATAGACGTTTCAGCCCGATTAGAGCGGTTTTACGTGTACATCTTCCATCGGTAATATAAACGGAAAATCAGGAACATTTTAGTTAATTCTAATGAAAACACATTGATTTTTATCATTTGTATTTGAAACAACATTGTCATATGTCTTTTCTTGGATCTAAATAATACGAAACCCCGCTCTATGATTTGAAGTTAAAATCCTCAAATATTGTAATATCGTGACTTTTTTCACATTATTCATGTAGTGTGATTTTACGAATATATATTCGTTTTTACCAATATTTCGATGCTACTTCATGTTTTCTCACGATATATGATTTCTCCTTCAAATCTCAGAATTTCGCAAATATTTCATTTTTAAGCAAGTTTTCTTGCATTTTGTTTTGTACTAAAAATCATCGAATTTAGCAATATTTTGACCTTTATCATCCCCCTTTTCCTTTACGTGATATAAACAAAATATGGAATTTGGCAATATTTTGACGTTATTCCCCGTTTTTGTGAATTTTCAGTTTATTGTTATTATTTCATAATATATACGATAAAAATGATGCAAACACATAATTGATCGGAAAATAACCTTAAATACTTCATTTTCAATCATCTGTTTGTTTCTCGTTAAAATACTGAGTAAGATATTTAAAAGGGGAGAAGTTCTGTTTTTATTGCATATATCGACGTTTCAGCCGGATTAGAACGGTTTTACGTGTACATCTTCCATCAGTAATATGAACCGAAAATCAGGAATATTTTAGTTAATTTTAATGAAAACACATTGATTTTTATAATTTGTATTGGAAGCAACATCTTTATACGTCTTTTCAAGGGTCTAAAAAATACGAAACGTCGCTTTATGATTCGAAGTTAAAATCCTCAAACGTTTTTCATGTTGTTTGATATTACGTAAATATATTCATTTTTTACCAATATTTCGATACTATTTCATGTAGTATCACGATATGTGATTTGGCCTTCATATCTCAGATTTTCGGCTAATATTGCATTTTAAGCAAGTTTTCTTGCATTTTGTTTCGTACTAAAAATCATCGAATTCAGCAATATTTTGACGTTTATCATCCCTTTTCCTTTATGTGATATAAACAAAATATCATCTAATTAGGCAATATTTTGCTGATTTTCCACGTTTTGTGAATTTTCAGTTTATTGCTATTAATTCATTAAATATACGATAAAAATGATGCAAACACATAATTGATTAGAAATTAACCTTAAACACTTCATTTTCAATCAACTATTTTTTGCTCGTTAAAATACTGAGTAAGATACTGGAAAGGGGAAAAGTTCTGTTTTTATTGCATATATCGACGTTTCAGCCGGATTAGAGCGGTTTTACGTGTACATCTTCCATCGGTAATATAAACGGAAAATCAGGAACCTTTTAGTTAATTCTAATGAAAAACATTGATTTTTATCATTTGTATTTGAAACAACATTGTCATATGTCTTTTCTTGGATCTAAATAATACGAAACCTCGCTCTATGATTTGAAGTTAAAATCCTCAAATATGGTAATATAGTGACTTTTTTCACGTTATTCATGTAGTGTGATTTTACGTGTATATATTCGTTTTTACCAATATTTCGATACTACTTCATGTTTTCTCACGATATGTGATTTGGTCTTCAAATCTCAGAATTTCGCAAATTTTTCATTTTAAAGCAAGTTTTCTTGCATTTTGTTTTGTACTAAAAATTATCGAATTTAGCAATATTTTGACCTTTATCATCCCCTTTTCCTTTATGTGACATAAAGAAAATATCATCGAATTAGGCCGTTTTTCCACGTTTTTGTGAATTTTCAGTTTATTGTTATTAATTCATTATATGTACGATAAAAATTATGCAAACACATAATTGATCAGAAAATAACCTTATATACTTCGTTTTCAATCATCTATTTGTTTCTCGTTAAAATACTGAGTAAGATATTGAAAAGGGGAGAAGTTCTGTTTTTATTGCATATATCGACGTTTCAGCTGGATTAGAACGGTTTTACGTGAACATCTTCCATCGGTAATATAAACCAAAAATCAGGAACATTTTAGTTAATTTTAATGAAAACACATTGATTTTTATCATTTGTATTGGAAGCAACATCTTTATACGTCTTTTCTAGGGTCTAAAAAATACGAAACGTCGCTCTATGATTCGAAGTTAAAATCCTCAAATTTGGTATAATAATGACTTTTTTCACGTTTTTCATGTAGTTTGATATTACGTAAATATATTCATTTTTACCAATATTTCGATACTATTTCATGTAGTATCACGATATGTGCTTTGCCCTTTATATCTCAGATTTTCGCATAATATTGCATTTTAAGCAAGTTTTCTTGCATTTTGTTTCGTACTAAAAATCATCGAATTCAGCAATATTTTTACGTTTATCATCCTCTTTTCCTTTATGTGATATAAACAAAATATCATCGAATTAGGCAATATTTTGCTGTTTTTCCACGTTTTTGTGAATTTTCAGTTTATTGCTATTAATTCATTATATATACGATAAAAATGATGCAAACACATAATTGATTAGAAATTAACCTTAAACACTTCATTTTCAATCAACTATTTGTTTCTCGTTAAAATACTGAGTAAGATATTGGAAAGGGGAGAAGTTCTGTTTTTATTGCATATATAGACGTTTCAGCCCGATTAGAGCGGTTTTACGTGTACATCTTCCATCGGTAATATAAACGGAAAATCAGGAACCTTTTAGTTAATTCTAATGAAAACACATTGATTTTTATCATTTGTATTTGAAACAACATTGTCATATGTCTTTTCTTGGATCTAAATAATACGAAACCTCGCTCTATGATTTGAAGTTAAAATCCTCAAATATGGTAATATCGTGACTTTTTTCACGTTATTCATATAGTGTGATTTTACGTATATATATTCGTTTTTACCAATATTTCGATGCTACTTCATGTTTTCTCACGATATGTGATTTGGCCTTCAAATCTCAGAATTTCGCAAATATTTCATTTTCAAGCAAGTTTTCTTGCATTTTGTTTTGTACTAAAAATCATCGAATTTAGCAATATTTTGACCTTTATCATCCCCTTTTCCTTTACGTGATATATACAAAATATCGAATTTGGCAATATTTTGACGTTATTCCCCGTTTTTGTGAATTTTCAGTTTATTGTTATTATTTCATTAAATATACGATAAAAATGATGCAAATACATAATTGATCGGAAAATAACCTTAAATACTTCATTTTCAATCATCTATTTGTTTCTCGTTAAAATACTGAGTAAGATATTTAAAAGGGGAGAAGTTCTGTTTTTATTGCATATATCGACGTTTCAGCCGGATTAGAACGGTTTTACGTGTACATCTTCCATCAGTAATATGAACCGAAAATCAGGAATATTTTAGGTAATTTTAATGAAAACACATTGATTTTTATAATTTGTATTGGAAGCAACATCTTTATACGTCTTTTCCAGGGTCTAAAAAATACGAAACGTCGCTTTATGATTCGAAGTTAAAATCCTCAAACGTTTTTCATGTTGTTTGATATTACGTAAATATATTCATTTTTTACCAATATTTCGAAACTATTTCATGTAGTATCACGAAATGTGATTTGGCCTTCATATCTCAGATTTTCGGCAAATACTGCATTTTAAGCAAGTTTTCTTGCATTTTGTTTCGTACTAAAAAGCATCGAATTCAGCAATATTTTGAAGTTCTGTTTTTATTGCATATATCGACGTTTCAGCCGGATTAGAACGGTTTTACGTGTACATCTTCCATCAGTAATATGAACCGAAAATCAGGAATATTTTAGTTAATTTTAATGAAAACACATTGATTTTTATAATTTGTATTGGAAGCAACATCTTTATACGTCTTTTCTAGGGTCTAAAAAATACGAAACGTCGCTTTATGATTCGAAGTTAAAATCCTCAAACGTTTTTCATGTTGTCTGATATTACGTAAATATATTCATTTTTTCCCAATATTTCGATACTATTTCATGAAGTATCACGATATGTGATTTGGCTTTCATCGATGCAGAGGATCAGATTTTCGGCTTATATTGCATTTTAAGCAAGTTTTCTTGCATTTTGTTTCGTACTAAAAAGCATCGAATTCAGCAATATTTTGACGTTTATCGTCCCCTTTTCCTTTATGTGATATAAACAAAATATCATCTAATTAGGCAATATTTTGCTGATTTTCCACGTTTTTGTGAATTTTCAGTTTATTGCTATTAATTCATTAAATATACGATAAAAATGATGCAAACACATAATTGATTAGAAATTAACCTTAAACACTTCATTTTCAATCAACTATTTTTTGCTCGTTAAAATACTGAGTAAGATACTGGAAAGGGGAAAAGTTCTGTTTTTATTGCATATATCGACGTTTCAGCCGGATTAGAGCGGTTTTACGTGTACATCTTCCATCGGTAATATAAACGGAAAATCAGGAACATTTTAGTTATTTCTAATGAAAAACATTGATTTTTATTATTTGTATTTGAAACAACATTGTCATATGTCTTTTCTTGGATCTAAATAATACGAAACCTCGCTCTATGATTTGAAGTTAAAATCCTCAAATATGGTAATATAGTGACTTTTTTCACGTTATTCATATAGTGTGATTTTACGTATATATATTCGTTTTTACCAATATTTCGATGCTACTTCATGTTTTCTCACGATATGTGATTTGGCCTTCAAATCTCAGAATTTCGCAAATATTTCATTTTCAAGCAAGTTTTCTTTCATTTTGTTTTGTACTAAAAATCATCGAATTTAGCAATATTTTGACCTTTATTATCCCCTTTTCCTTTACGTGATATAAACAAAATATTGAATTTGGCAATATTTTGACGTTATTCCCCGTTTTTGTGAATTTTCACTTTATTGTTATTATTTCATTAAATATACGATAAAAATGATGCAAATACATAATTGATCGGAAAATAACCTTAAATACTTCATTTTCAATCATCTATTTGTTTCTCGTTAAAATACTGAGTAAGATATTTAAAAGGGGAGAAGTTCTGTTTTTATTGCATATATCGACGTTTCAGCCGGATTAGAACGGTTTTACGTGTACATCTTCCATCAGTTACATGAACCGAAAATCAGGAATATTTTAGTTAATTTTAATGAAAACACATTGATTTTTATAATTTGTATTGGAAGTAACATCTTTATACGTCTTTTCTAGGGTCTAAAAAATTCGAAACGTCGCTCTATGATTCGAAGTTAAAATCCTCAAATTTGGTATAATAATGACTTTTTTCACGTTTTTCATGTAGTTTGATATTACGTAAATATATTCATTTGTACCAATTTCGATACTATTTCATGTAGTATCACGATATGTGATTTGGCCTTCATATCTCAGATTTTCGGCAAATATTGCATTTTAAGCAAGTTTTCTTGCATTTTGTTTCGTACTAAAAAGCATCGAATTCAGCAATATTTTGAAGTTCTGTTTTTATTGCATATATCGACGTTTCAGCCGGATTAGAACGGTTTTACGTGTACATCTTCCATCAATAATATGAACCGAAAATCAGGAATATTTTAGTTAATTTTAATGAAAACACATTGATTTTTATAATTTGTATTGGAAGCAACATCTTTATACGTCTTTTCTAGGGTCTAAAAAATACGAAACGTCGCTTTATGATTCGAAGTTAAAATCCTCAAACGTTTTTCATGTTGTCTGATATTACGTAAATATATTCATTTTTTACCAATATTTCGATACTATTTCATGTAGTATCACGATATGTGATTTGGCCTTCATATCTCAGATTTTCGGCTAATATTGCATTTTAAGCAAGTTTTCTTGCATTTTGTTTCGTACTAAAAAGCATCGAATTCAGCAATATTTTGACGTTTATCGTCCCCTTTTCCTTTATGTGATATAAACAAAATATCTAATTAGGCAATATTTTGCTGATTTTCCACGTTTTTGTGAATTTTCAGTTTATTGCTATTAATTCATTAAATATACGATAAAAATGATGCAAACACATAATTGATTAGAAATTAACCTTAAACACTTCATTTTCAATCAACTACTTTTTTCTCGTAAAAATACTGAGTAAGATATTGGAAAGGGGAAAAGTTCTGTTTTTATTGCATATATCGACGTTTCAGCCGGATTAGAGCGGTTTTACGTGTACATCTTCCATCGGTAATATAAACGGAAAATCAGGAACATTTTAGTTAATTCTAATGAAAAACATTGATTTTTATCATTTGTATTTGAAACAACATTGTCATATGTCTTTTCTTCGATCTAAATAATACGAAACCTCGCTCTATGATTTGAAGGTAAAATCCTCAAATATGGTAATATAGTGACTTTTTTCACGTTATTCATGTAGTGTGTTTACGTATATATATTCGTTTTTACCAATATTTCGATACTACTTCATGTTTTCTCACGATATGTGATTTGGTCTTCAAAATCTCAGAATTTCGCAAATTTTTCATTTCAAAGCAAGTTTTCTTGCATTTTGTTTTGTACTAAAAATGATCGAATTTAGCAATATTTTGACCTTTATCATCTTCTTTTCCTCTATGTGATATAAAGAAAATATCATCGAATTAGGCCGTTTTTCCACGTTTTTGTGAATTTTCAGTTTATTGTTATTAATTCATTAAATGTACGATAAAAATTATGCAAACACATAATTGATCAGAAAATAACCTTATATACTTCGTTTTCAATCATCTATTTGTTTCTCGTTAAAATACTGAGTAAGATATTGAAAAGGGGAGAAGTTCTGTTTATATTGCATATATCGACGTTTCAGCCGGATTAGAACGGTTTTACGTGTACATCTTCCATCGGTAATATAAACCGAAAATCAGGAACATTTTAGTTAATTTTAATGAAAACACATTGATTTTTATAATTTGTATTGGAAGTAACATCTTTATACGTCTTTTCTAGGGTCTAAAAAATTCGAAACGTCGCTCTATGATTCGAAGTTAAAATCCTCAAATTTGGTATAATAATGACTTTTTTCACGTTTTTCATGTAGTTTGATATTACGTAAATATTTGTACCAATATTACCAATCATTTGTACCAATATTTCGATACTATTTCATGTAGTATCACGATATGTGATTTGGCCTTCATATCTCAGATTTTCGGCAAATATTGCATTTTAAGCAAGTTTTCTTGCATTTTGTTTCGTACTAAAAAGCATCGAATTCAGCAATATTTTGAAGTTCTGTTTTTATTGCATATATCGACGTTTCAGCCGGATTAGAACGGTTTTACGTGTACATCTTCCATCAATAATATGAACCGAAAATCAGGAATATTTTAGTTAATTTTAATGAAAACACATTGATTTTTATAATTTGTATTGGAAGCAACATCTTTATAGGTCTTTTCTAGGGTCTAAAAAATACGAAACGTCGTTTTATGATTCGAAGTTAAAATCCTCAAACGTTTTTCATGTTGTTTGATATTACGTAAATATATTCATTTTTTACCAATATTTCGATACTATTTCATGTAGTATCACGATATGTGATTTGGCCTTCATATCTCAGATTTTCGGCTAATATTGCATTTTAAGCAAGTTTTTTTGCATTTTGTTTCGTACTAAAAAGCATCGAATTCAGCAATATTTTGAAGTTCTGTTTTTTTGCATATATCGACGTTTCAGCCGGATTAGAACGGTTTTAGGTGTACATCTTCCATCAGTAATATGAACCGAAAATCAGGAATATTTTAGTTAATTTTAATGAAAACACATTGATTTTTATAATTTGTATTGGAAGCAACATCTTTATACGTCTTTTCTAGGGTCTAAAAAATACTAAACGTCGCTTTATGATTCGAAGTTAAAATCCTCAAACGTTTTTCATGTTGTCTGATATTACGTATATATATATTCATTTTTTACCAATATTTCGATACTATTTCATGTAGTATCACGATATGTGATTTGGCTTTCATCGATGCAGAGGATCAGATTTTCGGCTAATATTGCATTTTAAGCAAGTTTTCTTGCATTTTGTTTCGTACTAAAAAGCATCGAATTCAGCAATATTTTGACGTTTATCGTCCCCTTTTCCTTTATGTGATATAAACAAAATATCATCTAATTAGGCAATATTTTGCTGATTGTTCCACGTTTTTGTGAATTTTCAGTTTATTGCTATTAATTCATTAAATATACGATAAAAATGATGCAAACACATAATTGATTAGAAATTAACCTTAAACACTTCATTTTCAATCAACTATTTTTTTATCGTTAAAATACTGAGTAAATATTGGAAAGGGGAAAAAGTTCTGTTTTTATTGCATATATCGACGTTTTCAGCCGGATTAGAGCGGTTTTACGTGTACATCTTCCATCGGTAATATAAACGGAAAATCAGGAACATTTTAGAGTAATTCTAATGAAAACACATTGATTTTTATCATTTGTATTTGAAACAACATTGTCATATGTCTTTTCTTGGATCTAAATAATACGAAACTTCGCTCTTATGATTTGAAGTTAAAATCCTCAAATTTGGTAATATCGTGACTTTTTTCACGTTATTCATATAGTGTGATTTTACGTATATATATTCGTTTTACCAATATTTCGATGCGACTTCATGTTTTCTCACGATATGTGATTTGGCCTTCAAATCTCAGAATTTCGCAAATATTTCATTTTCAAGCAAGTTTTCTTTCATTTTGTTTTGTACTAAAAATCATCGAATTTAGCAATATTTTGACCTGTATCATCCCCTTTTCCTTTACGTGATATAAACAAAATATCGAATTTGGCAATATTTTGACGTTATTCCCCGTTTTGTGAATTTTCACTTTATTGTTATTATTTCATTAAATATACGATAAAAATGATGCAAATACATAATTGATCGGAAAATAACCTTAATACTTCATTTTCAATCATCTATTTGTTTCTCGTTAAAATACTGAGTAAGATATTTAAAAGGGGAGAAGTTCTGTTTTTATTGCATATATCGACGTTTCAGCCGGATTAGAACGGTTTTACGTGTACATCTTTCCATCAGTAACATGAACCGAAAATCAGGAATATTTTAGTTAATTTTAATGAAAACACATTGATTTTTATAATTTGTATTGGAAGCAACATCTTTATACGTCTTTTCTAGGGTCTAAAAAATACGAAACGTCGCTTTATGATTCGAAGTTAAAATCCTCAAACGTTTTTTCATGTTGTTTGATATTACGTAAATATATTCATTTTTTACCAATATTTCGATACTATTTCATGTAGTATCACGATATGTGATTTGGCCTTCATATCTCAGATTTTCGGCTAATATTGCATTTTAAGCAAGTTTTCTTGCATTTTGTTTCGTACTAAAAAGCATCGAATTCAGCAATATTTGAAGTTCTGTTTTTATTGCATATATCGACGTTTCAGCGGATTAGAACGGTTTTAGGTGTACATCTTCCATCAGTAATATGAACCGAAAATCAGGAATATTTTAGTTAATTTTAATGAAAACACATTGATTTTTATAATTTGTATTGGAAGCGACATCTTTATACGTCTTTTCTAGGGTCTAAAAATACGAAACGTCGCTTTATGATTCGAAGTTAAAATCCTCAAACGTTTTTCATGTTGTCTGATATTACTGTAAATATATTCATTTTTTACCAATATTTCGATTACTATTTTCATGTAGTATCACGATATGTGATTTGGCCTTCATCGATGCAGAGGATCAGATTTTTCGGCTAATATTGCATTTTAAGCAAGTTTTCTTGCATTTTGTTTCGTACTAAAAAGCATCGAATTCAGCAATATTTTGACGTTTATCGTGCCCTTTTCTTTTATGTGATATAAACAAAATATCATCTAATTAGGCAATATTTGCTGATTTTCCACGTTTTTGTGAATTTTCAGTTTATTGCTATTAATTCATTAAATATACGATAAAAATGATGCAAACACATAATTGATTAGAAATTAACCTTAACACTTCATTTTCAATCAACTATTTTTTTCTCGTTAAAATACTGAGTAAGATATTGGAAAGGGGAAAGTTCTGTTTTTATTGCATATATCGACGTTTCAGCCGGATTAGAACGGTTTTACGTGTACATCTTCCATCGGTAATATAAACCGAAAATCAGGAACATTTTAGTTAATTTTAATGAAAACACATTGATTTTATAATTTGTTTTGGAAGTAACATCTTTATACGTCTTTTCTAGGGTCTAAAAAATTCGAAACGTCGCTCTATGATTCGAAGTTAAAATCCTCAAATTTGGTATAATAATGACTTTTTTCACGTTTTTCATGTAGTTTGATATTACGTAAATATATTCATTTGTACCAATATTTCGATACTATTTCATGTAGTATCACGATATGTGATTTGGCCTTCATATCTCAGATTTTCGGCAAATATTGCATTTTAAGCAAGTTTTCTTGCATTTTGTTTCGTACTAAAAAGCATCGAATTCAGCAATATTTTGAAGTTCTGTTTTTATTGCATATATCGACGTTTCAGCCGGATTAGAACGGTTTACGTGTACATCTTCCATCAGTAACATGAACCGAAAATCAGGAATATTTTAGTTAATTTTAATGAAAACACATTGATTTTTATAATTTGTATTGGAAGCAACATCTTTATACGTCTTTTCTAGGGTCTAAAAAATACGAAACGTCGCTTTATGATTCGAAGTTAAAATCCTCAAACGTTTTTCATGTTGTTTGATATTACGTAAATATATTCATTTTTTACCAATATTTCGATACTATTTCATGTAGTATCACGATATGTGATTTGGCCTTCATATCTCAGATTTTCGGCTAATATTGCATTTTAAGCAAGTTTTCTTGCATTTTGTTTCGTACTAAAAAGCATCGAATTCAGCAATATTTTGAAGTTCTGTTTTTATTGCATATATCGACGTTTCAGCCGGATTAGAACGGTTTTAGGTGTACATTTTCCATCAGTAATATGAACCGAAAATCAGGAATATTTAGTTAATTTTAATGAAAACACATTGATTTTTATAATTTGTATTGGAAGCAACATCTTTATACGTCTTTTCTAGGGTCTAAAAAATACGAAACGTCGCTTTATGATTCGAAGTTAAAATCCTCAAACGTTTTTCATGTTGTCTGATATTACGTAAATATATTCATTTTTTACCAATATTTCGATACTATTTCATGTAGTATCACGATATGTGATTTGGCCTTCATATCTCAGATTTTCGGCTAATATTGCATTTTAAGCAAGTTTTCTTGCATTTTGTTTCGTACTAAAAAGCATCGAATTCAGCAATATTTTGACGTTTATCGTCCCCTTTTCCTTTATGTGATATAACAAAATATCATCTAATTAGGCAATATTTTGCTGATTTTCCACGTTTTTGTGAATTTTCAGTTTATTGCTATTAATTCATTAAATATACGATAAAATGATGCAAACACATAATTGATTAGAAATTAACCTTAAACACTTCATTTTCAATCAACTACTTTTTTCTCGTAAAAATACTGAGTAAGATATTGGAAAGGGGAAAAGTTCTGTTTTTATTGCATATATCGACGTTTCAGCCGGATTAGAGCGGTTTTACGTGTACATCTTCCATCGGTAATATAAACGGAAAATCAGGAACATTTTAGTTAATTCTAATGAAAAAACATTGATTTTTATCATTTGTATTTGAAACAACATTGTCATATGTCTTTTCTTCGATCTAAATAATACGAAACCTCGCTCTATGATTTGAAGGTAAAATCCTCAAATATGGTAATATAGTGACTTTTTTTCACGTTATTCATGTAGTGTGATTTTACGTATATATATTCGTTTTTACCAATATTTCGATACTACTTCATGTTTTCTCACGATATGTGATTTGGTCTTCAAATCTCAGAATTTCGCAAATTTTTCATTTCAAAGCAAGTTTTCTTGCATTTTGTTTTGTACTAAAAATGATCGAATTTAGCAATATTTTGACCTTTATCATCTTCTTTTCCTCTATGTGATATAAAGAAAATATCATCGAATTAGGCCGTTTTTCCACGTTTTTGTGAATTTTCAGTTTATTGTTATTAATTCATTAAATGTACGATAAAAATTATGCAAAACACATAATTGATCAGAAAATAACCTTATATACTTCGTTTTCAATCATCTATTTGTTTCTCGTTAAAATACTGAGTAAGATATTGAAAAGGGGAGAAGTTCTGTTTATATTGCATATATCGACGTTTCAGCCGGATTAGAACGGTTTTACGTGTACATCTTCCATCGGTAATATAAACCGAAAATCAGGAACATTTTAGTTAATTTTAATGAAAACACATTGATTTTTATAATTTGTATTGGAAGTAACATCTTTATACGTCTTTTCTAGGGTCTAAAAAATTCGAAACGTCGCTCTATGATTCGAAGTTAAAATCCTCAAATTTGGTATAATAATGACTTTTTTCACGTTTTTCATGTAGTTTGATATTACGTAAATATTTGTACCAATATTACCAATCATTTGTACCAATATTTCGATACTATTTCATGTAGTATCACGATATGTGATTTGGCCTTCATATCTCAGATTTTCGGCAAATATTGCATTTTAAGCAAGTTTTCTTGCATTTTGTTTCGTACTAAAAAGCATCGAATTCAGCAATATTTTGAAGTTCTGTTTTTATTGCATATATCGACGTTTCAGCCGGATTAGAACGGTTTTACGTGTACATCTTCATCAATAATATGAACCGAAAATCAGGAATATTTTAGTTAATTTTAATGAAAACACATTGATTTTTATAATTTGTATTGGAAGCAACATCTTTATAGGTCTTTTCTAGGGTCTAAAAAATACGAAACGTCGTTTTATGATTCGAAGTTAAAATCCTCAAACGTTTTTCATGTTGTTTGATATTACGTAAATATATTCATTTTTTACCAATATTTCGATACTATTTCATGTAGTATCACGATATGTGATTTGGCCTTCATATCTCAGATTTTCGGCTAATATTGCATTTTAAGCAAGTTTTTTTGCATTTTGTTTCGTACTAAAAAGCATCGAATTCAGCAATATTTTGAAGTTCTGTTTTTATTGCATATATCGACGTTTCAGCCGGATTAGAACGGTTTTAGGTGTACATCTTCCATCAGTAATATGAACCGAAAATCAGGAATATTTTAGTTAATTTTAATGAAAACACATTGATTTTTATAATTTGTATTGGAAGCAACATCTTTATACGTCTTTTCTAGGGTCTAAAAAATACTAAACGTCGCTTTATGATTCGAAGTTAAAATCCTCAAACGTTTTTCATGTTGTCTGATATTACGTATATATATATTCATTTTTTACCAATATTTCGATACTATTTCATGTAGTATCACGATATGTGATTTGGCTTTCATCGATGCAGAGGATCAGATTTTCGGCTAATATTGCATTTTAAGCAAGTTTTCTTGCATTTTGTTTCGTACTAAAAAGCATCGAATTCAGCAATATTTTGACGTTTATCGTCCCCTTTTCCTTTATGTGATATAAACAAAATATCATCTAATTAGGCAATATTTTGCTGATTTTCCACGTTTTTGTGAATTTTCAGTTTATTGCTATTAATTCATTAAATATACGATAAAAATGATGCAAACACATAATTGATTAGAAATTAACCTTAAACACTTCATTTTCAATCAACTATTTTTTTCTCGTTAAAATACTGAGTAAAATATTGGAAAGGGGAAAAGTTCTGTTTTTATTGCATATATCGACGTTTCAGCCGGATTAGAGCGGTTTTACGTGTACATCTTCCATCGGTAATATAAACGGAAAATCAGGAACATTTTAGATAATTCTAATGAAAACACATTGATTTTTATCATTTGTATTTGAAACAACATTGTCATATGTCTTTTCTTGGATCTAAATAATACGAAACTTCGCTCTATGATTTGAAGTTAAAATCCTCAAATATGGTAATATCGTGACTTTTTTTCACGTTATTCATATAGTGTGATTTTACGTATATATATTCGTTTTTACCAATATTTCGATGCTACTTCATGTTTTCTCACGATATGTGATTTGGCCTTCAAATCTCAGAATTTCGCAAATATTTCATTTTCAAGCAAGTTTTCTTTCATTTTGTTTTGTACTAAAAATCATCGAATTTAGCAATATTTTGACCTGTATCATCCCTTTTCCTTTACGTGATATAAACAAAATATCGAATTTGGCAATATTTTGACGTTATTCCCCGTTTTTGTGAATTTTCACTTTATTGTTATTATTTCATTAAATATACGATAAAAATGATGCAAATACATAATTGATCGGAAAATAACCTTAAATACTTCATTTTCAATCATCTATTTGTTTCTCGTTAAAATACTGAGTAAGATATTTAAAAGGGGAGAAGTTCTGTTTTTATTGCATATATCGACGTTTCAGCCGGATTAGAACGGTTTTACGTGTACATCTTCCATCAGTAACATGAACCGAAAATCAGGAATATTTTAGTTAATTTTAATGAAAACACATTGATTTTTATAATTTGTATTGGAAGCAACATCTTTATACGTCTTTTCTAGGGTCTAAAAAATACGAAACGTCGCTTTATGATTCGAAGTTAAAATCCTCAAACGTTTTTCATGTTGTTTGATATTACGTAAATATATTCATTTTTTACCAATATTTCGATACTATTTCATGTAGTATCACGATATGTGATTTGGCCTTCATATCTCAGATTTTCGGCTAATATTGCATTTTAAGCAAGTTTTCTTGCATTTTGTTTCGTACTAAAAAGCATCGAATTCAGCAATATTTTGAAGTTCTGTTTTTATTGCATATATCGACGTTTCAGCCGGATTAGAACGGTTTTAGGTGTACATCTTCCATCAGTAATATGAACCGAAAATCAGGAATATTTTAGTTAATTTTAATGAAAACACATTGATTTTTATAATGTGTATTGGAAGCGACATCTTTATACGTCTTTTCTAGGGTCTAAAAAATACGAAACGTCGCTTTATGATTCGAAGTTAAAATCCTCAAACGTTTTTCATGTTGTCTGATATTACGTAAATATATTCATTTTTTACCAATATTTCGATACTATTTCATGTAGTATCACGATATGTGATTTGGCCTTCATCGATGCAGAGGATCAGATTTTCGGCTAATATTGCATTTTAAGCAAGTTTTCTTGCATTTTGTTTCGTACTAAAAAGCATCGAATTCAGCAATATTTTGACGTTTATCGTGCCCTTTTCTTTTATGTGATATAAACAAAATATCATCTAATTAGGCAATATTTTGCTGATTTTCCACGTTTTTGTGAATTTTCAGTTTATTGCTATTAATTCATTAAATATACGATAAAAATGATGCAAACACATAATTGATTAGAAATTAACCTTAAACACTTCATTTTCAATCAACTATTTTTTTCTCGTTAAAATACTGAGTAAGATATTGGAAAGGGGAAAAGTTCTGTTTTTATTGCATATATCGACGTTTCAGCCGGATTAGAACGGTTTTACGTGTACATCTTCCATCGGTAATATAAACCGAAAATCAGGAACATTTTAGTTAATTTTAATGAAAACACATTGATTTTTATAATTTGTATTGGAAGTAACATCTTTATACGTCTTTTCTAGGGTCTAAAAAATTCGAAACGTCGCTCTATGATTCGAAGTTAAAATCCTCAAATTTGGTATAATAATGACTTTTTTCACGTTTTTCATGTAGTTTGATATTACGTAAATATATTCATTTGTACCAATATTTCGATACTATTTCATGTAGTATCACGATATGTGATTTGGCCTTCATATCTCAGATTTTCGGCAAATATTGCATTTTAAGCAAGTTTTCTTGCATTTTGTTTCGTACTAAAAAGCATCGAATTCAGCAATATTTTGAAGTTCTGTTTTTATTGCATATATCGACGTTTCAGCCGGATTAGAACGGTTTTACGTGTACATCTTCCATCAGTAACATGAACCGAAAATCAGGAATATTTTAGTTAATTTTAATGAAAACACATTGATTTTTATAATTTGTATTGGAAGCAACATCTTTATACGTCTTTTCTAGGGTCTAAAAAATACGAAACGTCGCTTTATGATTCGAAGTTAAAATCCTCAAACGTTTTTCATGTTGTTTGATATTACGTAAATATATTCATTTTTTACCAATATTTCGATACTATTTCATGTAGTATCACGATATGTGATTTGGCCTTCATATCTCAGATTTTCGGCTAATATTGCATTTTAAGCAAGTTTTCTTGCATTTTGTTTCGTACTAAAAAGCATCGAATTCAGCAATATTTTGAAGTTCTGTTTTTATTGCATATATCGACGTTTCAGCCGGATTAGAACGGTTTTAGGTGTACATTTCCATCAGTAATATGAACCGAAAATCAGGAATATTTTAGTTAATTTTAATGAAAACACATTGATTTTTATAATTTGTATTGGAAGCAACATCTTTATACGTCTTTTCTAGGGTCTAAAAAATACGAAACGTCGCTTTATGATTCGAAGTTAAAATCCTCAAACGTTTTTCATGTTGTCTGATATTACGTAAATATATTCATTTTTTACCAATATTTCGATACTATTTCATGTAGTATCACGATATGTGATTTGGCTTTCATCGATGCAGAGGATCAGATTTTCGGCTAATATTGCATTTTAAGCAAGTTTTCTTGCATTTTGTTTCGTACTAAAAAGCATCGAATTCAGCAATATTTTGACGTTTATCGTCCCCTTTTCCTTTATGTGATATAAACAAAATATCATCTAATTAGGCAATATTTTGCTGATTTTCCACGTTTTTGTGAATTTTCAGTTTATTGCTATTAATTCATTAAATATACGATAAAAATGATGCAAACACATAATTGATTAGAAATTAACCTTAAACACTTCATTTTCAATCAACTATTTTTTTCTCGTTAAAATACTGAGTAAGATATTGGAAAGGGGAAAAGTTCTGTTTTTATTGCATATATCGACGTTTCAGCCGGATTAGAGCGGTTTTACGTGTACATCTTCCATCGGTAATATAAACGGAAAATCAGGAACATTTTAGTTAATTCTAATGAAAACACATTGATTTTTATCATTTGTATTTGAAACAACATTGTCATATGTCTTTTCTTGGATCTAAATAATACGAAACTTCGCTCTATGATTTGAAGTTAAAATCCTCAAATATGGTAATATCGTGACTTTTTTCACGTTATTCATATAGTGTGATTTTACGTATATATATTCGTTTTTACCAATATTTCGATGCTACTTCATGTTTTCTCACGATATGTGATTTGGCCTTCAAATCTCAGAATTTCGCAAATATTTCATTTTCAAGCAAGTTTTCTTGCATTTTGTTTTGTACTAAAAATCATCGAATTTAGCAATATTTTGACCTTTATGATCCCCTTTTCCTGTACGTGATATAAACAAAATATCGAATTTGGCAATATTTTGACGTTATTCCCCGTTTTTGTGAATTTTCACTTTATTGTTATTATTTCATTAAATATACGATAAAAATGATGCAAATACATAATTGATCGGAAAATAACCTTAAATACTTCATTTTCAATCATCTATTTGTTTCTCGTTTAAATACTGAGTAAGATATTTAAAAGGGGAGAAGTTCTGTTTTTATTGCATATATCGACGTTTCAGCCGGATTAGAACGGTTTTACGTGTACATCTTCCATCAGTAACATGAACCGAAAATCAGGAATATTTTAGTTAATTTTAATGAAAACACATTGATTTTTATAATTTGTATTGGAAGCAACATCTTTATACGTCTTTTCTAGGGTCTAAAAAATACGAAACGTCGCTTTATGATTCGAAGTTAAAATCCTCAAACGTTTTTCATGTTGTTTGATATTACGTAAATATATTCATTTTTTACCAATATTTCGATACTATTTCATGTAGTATCACGATATGTGATTTGGCCTTCATATCTCAGATTTTCGGCTAATATTGCATTTTAAGCAAGTTTTCTTGCATTTTGTTTCGTACTAAAAAGCATCGAATTCAGCAATATTTTGAAGTTCTGTTTTTATTGCATATATCGACGTTTCAGCCGGATTAGAACGGTTTTAGGTGTACATCTTCCATCAGTAATATGAACCGAAAATCAGGAATATTTTAGTTAATTTTAATGAAAACACATTGATTTTTATAATTTGTATTGGAAGCGACATCTTTATACGTCTTTTCTAGGGTCTAAAAAATACGAAACGTCGCTTTATGATTCGAAGTTAAAATCCTCAAACGTTTTTCATGTTGTCTGATATTACGTAAATATATTCATTTTTTACCAATATTTCGATACTATTTCATGTAGTATCACGATATGTGATTTGGCCTTCATCGATGCAGAGGATTAGATTTTCGGCATTTTAAGCAAGTTTTCTTGCATTTTGTTTCGTACTAAAAAGCATCGAATTCAGCAATATTTTGACGTTTATCGTCCCCTTTTCTTTTATGTGATATAAACAAAATATCATCTAATTAGGCAATATTTTGCTGATTTTCCACGTTTTTGTGAATTTTCAGTTTATTGCTATTAATTCATTAAATATACGATAAAAATGATGCAAACACATAATTGATTAGAAATTAACCTTAAACACTTCATTTTCAATCAACTATTTTTTTCTCGTTAAAATACTGAGTAAGATATTGGAAAGGGGAAAAGTTCTGTTTTTATTGCATATATCGACGTTTCAGCCGGATTAGAGCGGTTTTACGTGTACATCTTCCATCGGTAATATAAACGGAAAATCAGGAACATTTTAGTTAATTCTAATGAAAAACATTGATTTTTATCATTTGTATTTGAAACAACATTGTCATATGTCTTTTCTTGGATCTAAATAATACGAAACCTCGCTCTATGATTTGAAGGTAAAATCCTCAAATATGGTAATATAGTGACTTTTTTCACGTTATTCATGTAGTGTGATTTTACGTATATATATTCGTTTTTACCAATATTTCGATACTACTTCATGTTTTCTCACGATATGTGATTTGGTCTTCAAATCTCAGAATTTCGCAAATTTTTCATTTCAAAGCAAGTTTTCTTGCATTTTGTTTTGTACTAAAAATTATCGAATTTAGCAATATTTTGAAATTTATCATCCCCCTTTCCTCTATGTGATATAAAGAAAATATCATCGAATTAGGCCGTTTTTCCATGTTTTTGTGAATTTTCAGTTTATTGTTATTAATTCATTAAATGTACGATAAAAATTATGCAAACACATAATTGATCAGAAAATAACCTTATATACTTCGTTTTCAATCATCTATTTGTTTCTCGTTAAAATACTGAGTAAGATATTGGAAAGGGGAGAAGTTCTGTTTTTATTGCATATATCGACGTTTCAGCCGGATTAGAACGGTTTTACGTGTACATCTTCCATCGGTAATATAAACCGAAAATCAGGAACATTTTAGTTAATTTTAATGAAAACACATTGATTTTTATAATTTGTATTGGAAGCAACATCTTTATACGTCTTTTCTAGGGTCTAAAAAATTCGAAACGTCGCTCTATGATTCGAAGTTAAAATCCTCAAATTTGGTATAATAATGACTTTTTTCACGTTTTTCATGTAGTTTGATATTACGTAAATATATTCATTTTTACCAATATTTCGATGCTATTTCATGTAGTATCACGATATGTGATTTGGCCTTCAAATCACAGATTTTCGCATAATATTGCATCTTAAGCAAGATTTCTTGCATTTTGTTTCGTACTAAAAATCATCGAATTCAGCAATATTTTGACGTTTATCATCCCCTTTTCCTTTAGGTGATATAAACAAAATATTATCGAATTAGGCAATATTTTGCTGTTTTTCCACGTATTTGTGAATTTTCAGTTTATTGCTATTAATTCATTAAATATACTATAAAAATGATGCAAATACATAATTGATTAGAAATTAACCTTAAACACTTCATTTTCAATCAACTATTTGTTTCTCGTTAAAATACTGAGTAAGATATTGGAAAGGGGAGAAGTTCTGTTTTTATTGCATATATAGACGTTTCAGCCCGATTAGAGCGGTTTTACGTGTACATCTTCCATCGGTAATATAAACGGAAAATCAGGAACATTTTAGTTTATTCTAATGAAAACACATTGATTTTTATCATTTGTATTTGAAACAACATTGTCATGTCTTTTCTTTTATCTAAATAATACGAAACCTCGCTCTATGATTTGAAGTTAAAATCCTCAAATATGGTAATATAGTGACTTTTTTCACGTTATTCATGTAGTGTGATTTTACGTATATATATTCGTTTTTACCAATATTTCGATACTACTTCATGTTTTCTCACGATATGTGATTTGGCCTTCAAATCTCAGAATGTCGCAAATTTTGCATTTTTAAGCAAGTTTTCTTGCATTTTGTTTTGTACTAAAAATCATCGAATTTAGCAATATTTTGACCTTCATCATCCCCTTTTCCTTTATGTGATTTAAACAAAATATCATCGAATTAGGATGTTTTTCCACGTTTTTGTGAATTTTCAGTTTATTGTTATTAATTCATGAAATATACGAAAAAATTATGCAAACACATAATTGATCAGAAAATAACCTTAAATACTTCATTTTCAATCATCTATTTGTTTCTCGTTAAAATACTGAGTAAGATATTGAAAAGGGGAGAAGTTCTGTTTTTATTGCATATATCGACGTTTCAGCCGGATTAGAACGGTTATACGTGTACATCTTCCATCGGAAATATAAACCGAAAATCAGGAACATTTTAGTTAATTTAAATGAAAACACATTGATTTTTATCAATTGTATTGGAAGCAACATCTTTATACGTCTTTTCTAGGGTCTAAAAAATACGAAACGTCGCTCTATGATTCGAAGGTAAAATCCTCAAATTTGGTATAATATTGACTTTTTTCACGTTTTTCATGTAGTTTGATATTACGTAAATATATTCATTTTACCAATATTTCGATACTATTTCATGTCGTATCACGATATGTGCTTTGGCCTTCAAATCTCGGATTTTCGCATAATATTGCATTTTAAGCAAGTTTTCTTGCATTTTGTTTCGTGCTAAACATCATCGAATTCAGCAATATTTTTACGTTTATCATCCCCTTTTCCTTTATGTGATATAAACAAAATATCATCGAATTATATATATTTTGCTGTTTTTCCACGTTTTTGTGAATTTTCAGTTTATTGCTATTAATTCAATGCTATCCCGGCCTAATATACGATAAAAATGATGCAAACACATAATTGATTAGAAATTAACCTTAAACACTTCATTTTCAATCAACTATTTGTTTCTCGTTAAAATACTGAGTAAGATATTGGAAAGGGGAGAAGTTCTGTTTTTATTGCATACATCGACGTTTCAGCCGGATTAGAGCGGTTTTACGTGTATATCTTCCATCGGTAATATAAACGGAAAATCAGGAACCTTTTAGTTAATTCTAATGAAAACACATTGATTTTTATCATTTGTATTTGAAACAACATTGTCATATGTCTTTTCTTGGATCTAAATAATACGAAACCTCGCTCTATTATTTGAAGTTAAAATCCTCAAATATGTTAATAAAGTGACTTTTTTCACGTTATTCATGTAGTGTGATTTTACGTATATATATATTCGTTTTTACCAATATTTCGATACTACTTCTTGTTTTCTCACGATAAGTGATTTGGCCTTCAAATCTGAGAATTTATCAAATTTTGCATTTTTAAGCAAGTTTTCTTGCATTTTGTTTTGTACTAAAAATCATCGAATTTAGCAATATTTTGACCTTCATCATCCCCTTTTCCTTTATGTGATTTAAACAAAATATCGAATTAGGCAATGTTTTGCCGTTTTTCCATGTTTTTGTGAATTTTCAGTTTATTGTTATTATTTCATTATATATACGAGAAAAATTATGCAAACACATAATTGATCAGAAAATAACCTTAAATACTTCATTTTAATCATCTATTTGTTTCTCGTTAAAATACTGAGTAAGATATTTAAAAGGGGAGAAGTTCTGTTTTTATTGCATATATCGACGTTTCAGCCGGATTAGAACGGTTTTACGTGTACATCTTCCATCAGTAATATATACCGAAAATCAGGAAAATTTTAGTTAATTTTAATGAAAACACATTGATTTTTATCATTTGTATTGGAAGCAACATCTTTATACGTTTTTTCTAGGGTCTAAAAAATACGAAACGTCGCTTTATGATTCGAAGTTAAAATCCTCAAATTTGGCATAATAATGACTTTTTCACGTTTTTCATGTAGTTTGATATTACGTAAATATATTCATTTTTACCAATATTTCGATACTATTTCATGTATATGAAATGTATATATATATGAATATGATACTATTTCATTCTTGCAGGCACCTTCAGTTGCCTGCAAGAATGGCTCCAGACTCTTAATCATGGGCGATTTCAACCATGGAAATATAGACTGGGTGAATGGGGACCCACATTTAGGTGTAGATACATGGAGAGCTAAACTCTTGGACGTGGCAACAAGGAACTTTCTGTGCCAACATGTCAAGGTACACACAATAATGAGGGTAATGACAAAACAGCTCGACTCGACCTGAATATTCACCTTGACTGAGTCAGAAATAAGAGATGTGAAATTTGAAGCCCCCATAGGAATGAGTGACCACAGTGTATTGACATTTGAGTATCTGGTGGAGGTAGAGATAACCTGTCCAAGGAAGGGATTGGAAGATAAAAGAATAAATTACCGAAGAGGAAACTATGACGAAATAAGGAACTTCCTAATTAGAAAACAATAGGAAATAGAATTCAGAGAAAAGACTGTACAGCATATGATGGACTACGTCACCCAGAAGTGCATTCAGAAACTGAAACACACCCAGAAACTGCATTCAGGTTTATCCCGGCCTAAAAGGAGAAAAATGAAAAGCAACAGAAGAATTCATGGTTCAATCAAGAATGTTAGGTAGCGAAGCAATTGAGTACAAGAACATGGAGAAACTACAGGAATAACAGAACACCAGAGAGCAGGGAGAAATACCAGAAGGCCAGAAATGAGTACCTCAGAGTGAGGAGAGAAGGAGAGAGACAGTATGAAAATGACATTGCTAATAAAGCTAAGACCCAACCAAAACTGCTCCACAGCCACATCAGGAGAAAAACAGCAGTGAAGGAACAAGTGATGCAACAGAGAAAAAGGAACAACCGATAAAGAGAGAATGACAAGGAGGTGTGAGAAGACCTCAACAAGAGATTCCAGAAGGTCTTCTCAATAGAACAAGAAGCCCCTGCACTAAATGAGGGGGAGGCAAACCAAGCAAAATTGGAGGAATTTTACCTCACCAGTAATGTGGTCAAAATGAATCTGTTGGAGCTGAATGAGACAAAGGCCGTTGGGTCTGATAGAATCTCACCGTGGATACTAAAAGAAGGTGCAGAAAAACTATGTGTGCCTCTCTCTGTGGAGCATAACAGGTCACTGGAAACAGGAGACCTACCGAAAGCTGGAAGACTGCAAATGTTGTCCAAATATACAAAAAGGGTGAAAGTTATGAGGCACTGAACTACAGGCCCCTTTCCCTAACTAGTATACTATGCAAGGTGATGGAGAAGATCGCGAGGAAAAGGCTCGTAGAGCATCAGGTGGGAAATTGGTTTGTAACCAACTACCATCATGGATTCAGATATGGTAAATAGAGCCACACATCTTTAACAGAATTCTATGTCCAAGCAACAAAAATTAGGCAAAAAAGACATGGGTGGGCAGACTGTATTTTCTTGAAATGTCAGAAAGGCTTTGATGCAGTTACCCCCCCCCCCCCAAAAAAAAAAAAAAAAATAGGCTGTTACAAAAGTTGGAGCAACAGCAAGGAGTATCTGGACTCATGATGCTAATAAACTACAAAGTATGTACAATGACCACAACACAGCAGTTACAACATCAGGATCTGCAGGTTGATACAAGAATTCAACCAACTACGAACCACTTAGTTTGATGAAAGGGAGCAGTAGAACAACAAAAGTACACTTACATCGCATCAGGCTTGGATACCCATGTGCATGGGAAATAGGCTTACAGGTTCCAGAAGATGAGAGGAAATGTCAACACTGTGGAGAAATGCCCGACAGACCACTGGATCATTATCTAACACAGTGCACAGTTACAAACCAATTATGATTTCAACTTAGATTCAACAGAGCAGAAGAAGTTGTTAAACAGATATGGCAAAATCTTACTGAAGCGACCATACGAGTCATAAATACTCATACTCCGCCCAAGTAAAACAGAAACAAACAACACTTAGTGGGCCAGCCAGAGGCTTAGGGCCCACACAGGAATCTCCCAGAAAAAAAGCAAGGACTAAAAGGTAAGGTGCTCCAGTGGATAAGGGGCCTATCTAAGCAACAGGAAACAGTGAGTAACTGTGAGGGAGGAGACATCAGCGAGGCGAGATGTCACCAGCGGAGTCCAACAGGGCTCTGTACTTGGACCCATCCTGTTTCTAATATATGTAAACAATCTTCCAGAGGGTATAGACTCATTCCTCTCTTTGTTTGCTGATGATGTAAAAATTATGAAAAGAATAAAATTAGATGAAGATAGACAGATACTACAGGATGATCTGAACAAACAAGAGGAATCGTCAAGAAAATGGCTACTAAAGTTCAACTCAGGAGAGTATAAAGTAATGAAATAAGGTGAAGGAAGCAGAAGGCTGAACACATTACACAATCTGGGGGGTGAAATCCTGTAAGAGTCAAACAGAGTGAAAGATCTGGGGTTTGATATCACACCTTACTTGTCCCCCAGATGCCCATATGAAAAGGATATCATCAGCGGCATATGCTAGATTGGCCTACATAAGAACTGCCTTTAGAAACTTGTTTAAGGAATCGTTCTGGACCTTGTATATGACTTATGTCAGACCAATCCTGGAATATGCAGCTCCAGCCTGGAGTCCATACCTAGAGTCCATACACAAGACAAAGTTAGAGAAGATTCAGAGTATGCCCCCAGACTAGTTCCAGAACTGAGAGATATGAGCTGCGAGGAAAGACTAAGGGAGTTAAACTCACGTCCCTGGAGAATAGAGGTGTAAGGGGAGACATTATAACAACCTACAAAATTCTCAGGGGAACTGACAGGGGTGGACAAAGACAAACTCTTTAGCACGGGTGGAACACGAACATGGGGACACAGGTGAAAACTTAGTACCCAGATGAACCACAGAGAAATTTAAAAGAGTTTATTTTCAGTGTCAGAGTAGTTAACAAATGGAATGCATTAAGCACTGATGTGGGTGGAGGCAGACTCCATACACAGTTTCAAATGTAGATTTGATAAGGCCCAGTAGGCTCAAGAATCTGTACACCAGTTGACAGTTGAGAGACGGGACCAAAGAGCCAAATCTCAACCCCCGCAAACACATCTAGGTGAGTATATCAAATCAGCACTTGCATGCTCATGTGAATGTCTGAGTGACTGTTTGTGTTGGTATGTGGTTTGTGCTAATTATGCCTGGACCATACATATATAGACTTTGTTTATGACACTTTCACTTATTAAAACACATTACAAAGTTCATGAACAGTAACAATTCAACAAATATTATTCATTTATAGTTTACTTATCTAAATATTTGGTAGCACACTAACCCACACAAAACAATCAACACACTAGATTTCATTTTGCTTATTAGATTCTTGGTGTTTATGCAAGATAAGATCTGTGTTTATGAAAGAGTAATCAGAAGCCGTCGTAGCCCAGCTGTGGGAGCGTCCTCCGCGGCCTCACAGTCCGGAGTTCCACCCAAGCTCATGAATGTCTTCTTTTACTGTTCACGTAATATATGTTTTTTCTTGTTTCCTTTATTTTTAAGATGTGAGCATTAATTTGGAAAACAGTCTAGTTAATTATCACTTTTTATCAAGCAATCTGAAGAGAAAATTGGAGATCAAATCGATATGGATATGACTGTGGAACATTAGTAAGTCTGGGATAATAGTCTTTTGGCGTTGCCTAGATAATAGTCTTTTGGTCACCTAAATGTTTCTCACAACTTTGATGTAAATTATCTGTCCATGTGCACGTGTACCATTCTAGCAGTCTTTATCTTGCTGTGTTAACAGAATCTAGAAATAGCTTTCTAACCTATACTAATCCTGGTGCCTTCTCTTCGTCTCACCTATGTTTAGTGCTTTGCATTTGTCAGTGTTAAAGGAAAAAAAAGTGACCATCTGTCCGACCACTGCTTAAGCACATCTAGATCTACTTGTACTCTCCCTCAAACGTCTTCTTTTGTAAGACTAAAATATTATTTTCTTGCGTTGGTTCATTCATGTGTTGCGTGAGAAAGCAATCATCAATTAATTCTAGAAAATCATCTGCATCATTATTCCCTGTTCTGTTAAACCCGTTTTTTCCGCTAAAATTAAAGTCACCTATTACACAAATACTGTTAGACCTATATGCTTTAGATGTTTCATCCCATAGATGCTTTGCTTCCACTCTGTGTAAATTTGGTGGCGTGTATATAACTCCTATTATAAGATTATTTGCTTTTTCGTCTAATTCTAGCCAAATAGTTTCTGTGTGTGGCTCAGTTTTGATTTCCTCTTTGAGACTACATTTAAAATTTTCCCTAACATATATGGCAACTCCCCCTCCTCATCTAATATATCTATCTGTGTGAAATAGTTTAAATACATTTATCTCATATTCAGCTAATAGTTCTCCATTTTCTACATTCATCCACGTTTCGGTAAGTACAATGATATATATTTTTTCCGTGCATACAAGAGCATTTAAATCGTTTATTTTGATTTTAAGATTCCTACTGTTCATATAATATACCCTAAGTGTATTGTTATTTTGACGCTCGACTCCTTCCCTGATTATTTTGCCAAGTTGTTTCTCCCGCAAACACGTACTTTTATTACCTCCTTTCTCCATATCAATTCCCATACCACTATCTACTAACAGTTTAAACACAATCAAATCCTTCCCACAACAGGTTCCAAGGAGTTCGCAACAACAACAACAACAACACCAGCCCTGGTCAGATGCACCCCATCTCGAGCATACATGTAATTTCTTCGATAGAAGTGTTCCCAGTTATCTATAAATGATATTGCATTTGATTTGCAAAAATTGTCGAGTCGGGAATTGATACGAAGTGCCCTTGACAAGCATTCATTTCCAACTTCCTTTCTTGGAAGAATGCCCCATATGATCGGGATTCCTCCCTTGCTCTTAACTAATTCTATGGCTGTCTTAAACCTCTGTATCAGTTCCTCACTCCTAATTCGTCTAACATCATTTCCACCGGCACTGATACAAATAATGGGTTTGATCCCATTTCCAGCCATAATATCGTCCTTGTTGTTAACAATATCACCAATTCCTGCTCCCAGATAGCAAACCCTTAACCTTTCCCCCTTATCTCTAGCACAAAAAGTTCAGTCCAGATATCTAACCTGTGAATATCCAACAACTAAAATTTGTTTAGGTACTTCCTTTACTTTGTAAGCCCCTTGAGGGACCTGCGCTCCTTTCGATGTCTTGACTTACGAGGGAACTACCGTCTCCACACAACATTCGTCCTCCAGCACGGTGAATGGATTGGAAGTCCTTATGATATCTGTAGGTGGGCTTGTCAAGGTCTTCCTAACACCCCTTTCCTTTACGACATTCCTGGACGACGACTTTCTACTGTAGCGCTCCTCATTCGCTACTTCTGGACGATGTTTTTGATGTTTACCAGTCTCCATGGTGTAGTGGTAAGACACTCGCCTGGCGTTCCGCGAGCGCTTTGTCATGGGTTCGTATCCTGGCCGGGGAGGATTTACTGGGCGCAAATCCTTAACTGTAGCCTCTGTTTAACTCAACAGTAAAATGTGTACTTAGTTGTAACAACGATTCTTCACGGCGTGGATCGTATTCCAGGGACCTGCCTGAAACGCTACGCGAACTAGTGCTTGTACCAGAATGTAACAACTCTTGTATATATCTCAAAAAAAAAAAGTTTCGTATGTCTTGGCTCCTTGATCTGTCGTCATCCCTAACCTTTACCAGGGACGTCCCTAATGTTCATATGGCTCATTTGAGTACTCCGTTTCCACTTGTGTCCCTCTTGCTCGTGTACCAATCGTGTTAAACAGTTAATTTTGTTTTACCCGGTCAATTTCTCTGAGAATTTTGTAGGTAGTTATCATGAAAAAGTTGATAAGTTTCTTGAATTGCTAAGATTAAAAAACAAAGACGTTTGAAGGAGAGTACAAGGAGATCTAGACGCGCTCAAGCGGTGGTTGGACAGATGGTCACTTTCTTTTGACACTGACAAACGCAAAGCACTAAACAGAGGTGAGGCTGAAGAGAAGGCACCAGGAATAGCAAAGGTTAGAAAGCTTTTTCTTGATTCTGTTAACACAACAAGATGAAGACTGCTAGAATGGTACACGCGCACATGGACAGATAATATACATAAAAGTTGTAAGAAACGTTTAGGTGACCAAAAGACTATTATCTAGGCAACAGTGTCCCGGACTTACTAATGTTCCACAGTTATATCCATGTCAATTTGATCTCAAATTTTCTCTTCAAATTGTCTGATAAAATGTTATAATTTAATATATTCATTCCAAATTAATACTCACATCTAAATAATAAAGAAACAAGATAAACATTTATTACTTGAACCGTAAAAGAAGACACCGCTCGTGGGTTTGTGGGTGGAACTCCAGACTGCGAGGCTGCGGAGGACGCTCCCACAGCTGGGCTACGATGGCTTCTGATTACTCTTTCATAAACACAGATCTTATCTTGCATAAACACCAAGAATCTAATAAACAAAATGAAATCTTGTGTGTTACTTGTTTTGTGTTGTTAGTGAGTTACCAAATTAATTGATAAGTAAACCGAATATGAATAATTTTTGTTGAAATGTTACGGTTTATGAACTTTAGAATGTGTCTGAATACGTGAAAGTAACGAAAATGATGTCTATATGTATGGTCCAGGCATAATTACCACACACACACACACACACACACACACACACACACACACACACACACACACACACACACACACACACACACACACACACACACACACACACACACACACACACACACACACACACACACACACACACACACACACACACACACACACACACACACACACACACACACACACACACACACACACACACACACACACACACACACACACACACACACACACACACACACACACACACACACACACACACACACACACACACACACACACACACACACACACACACACACACACACACACACACACACACACACACACACACACACACACACACACACACACACACACACACACACACACACACACACACACACACACACACACACACACACACACACACACACACACACACACACACACACACACACACACACACACACACACACACACACACACACACACACACACACACACACACACACACACACACACACACACACACACACACACACACACACACACACAAACACACACACAGACACACACATTGAACTCATTGATTGTATTGAACTTTGAGTACCTGGTAGAGCTAGGAATTATCCCCCCCCCAAAAAAAAGAACTAGGAAACAAAAGGCTGGCATACCGAAAGGGAAATTATGAGGAAATGAGAAGCTTCCTAAGGGAAATACCTAGGGACACAGACCTCAGAGCTAAGTCTGTACAAAATATGATGGACTATGTCACCCAAAAGTGTCAAGAGGCAGTAAGCAGATACATCCCGGCCCAAAAGGAAAAATCCGAGAAGCAAAAGAAGAATCCATGGTATAATAGGGCATGTATGGAAGCAAAGAAACTGAACAAAAGGGCGTGGAGGAACTTCCGGAATAACAGAACATCAGAAAGGAGAGAGAGATACCAGAGAACCAGGAATGAGTATGTCAGGGTGAGAAGAGAATCAGAGAAAAGTTATGAAAATGATATAGCAAACAAAGCCAAGACCGAACCAAAACTACTCCACAGTCACATCAAAAGGAAAACAACAGTGAAAGAACAGGTAGTGAAACTTAGAACAAGCGGGGACATGTATACAGAGAATGACAAAGAGGTGTGTGATGAACTCAACAAGAGGTTCCAAGAGGTCTTCACAACAGAACAAGGTGAGGTCACTGTGCTAGGAGAAAGGGAAGTAAACCAGGCGGCCTTGGAAGAGTTTGAAATTACGAGGGAGGAGGTCAAGAGACACCTGCTGGATCTGGATGTTAGAAAGGCTGTTGGTCCAGACGGGATTTCGCCATGGGTACTGAAAGAGTGTGCAGAGGCACTTTGCTTGCCACTCTCCATAGTGTATAGTAGGTCACTGGAGACGGGAGACCTACCAGAAATGTGGAAGACAGCGAATGTGGTCCCAATATACAAAAAGGGCGACAGGCAAGAGGCACTGAACTACAGGCCAGTATCCTTGACTTGTATACCATGCAAGGTGATGGAGAAGATCGTGAGAAAAAACCTGGTAGCACATCTGGAGAGAAGGGACTTCGTGACAAATCGACAACATGGGTTCAGGGAGGGTAAATCTTGCCTGACTGGCTTAATAGAATTCTACAACCAGGTGACAAAGATTAAGCAAGAAAGAGAGGGCTGGGCAGACTGCATTTTCTTGGATTGTCGGAAAGCCTTTGACACAGTACCGCATAAGAGGCTGGTACATAAGCTGGAGAGACAGGCAGGTGTAGCTAGTAAGGTGCTCAAGTGGATAAGGGAGTACCTAAGCAATAGGAAGCAGAGAGTTACGGTGAGGGGTGAGACCTCCGATTGGCGTGAAGTCACCAGTGGAGTCCCACAGGGCTCTGTACTCGATCCTCTCTTGTTCCTGATATATGTAAATGATCTCCCGGAGGGTATAGATTCATTTCTCTCAATGTTTGCGGACGATGCCAAAATTATGAGAAGGATTAAGACAGAAGAGTACTGTTTGAGGCTTCAAGAAGACCTAGACAAACTGAAGGAATGGTCGAACAAATGGTTGTCAGAGTTTAACCCAACCAAATGTAATATAATGAAGATAGGTGTAGGGAGCAGGAGGCCAAATACAAGGTATCATCTGGGAGAGGAAATTCTTCAGGAGTCAGAGAAAAAAAAAGACTTGGGAGCTGATATCACGCCAGACCTGTCTCCTGCTGCACATATCAAGAGGATAACATCAGCGGCATATGCCAGGCTGGCCAACATACGAACGGCATTCAGAAATTTGTGTAAAGAATCATTCAGAACTTTATATACCATATATGTTAGACCAATCCTGGAGTATACAGCCCCAGCATGGAGTCATTTTCGGTATAAAAAGTCGTAATTTCAAACTGCGAATACGTGCAGAAAGCCAGAATTTGGTTCCAAAATATAACTCAAGGGTCGAATTTTGGATGTTTGGGATATTTTGCAAACAGCAGGGGGGTTTGAACAAAATGTGACCCATCGATGCTTTCAGTAATTGGCATATTTTCAGTATAAAAAGTCGTAATTTCAAACTGTGAATACGTGCAGAGAGCCAGAATTTGGCTCCAAAATATGATTCATGTGTCGAATTTGGGATGTTTGGGATTTTTTGAAAACTGCAGGGAGGGTTTGGGCAAAATGTGATCCATCGCCGCTTTCAGTAATTAGCATATTTTTGGTATAAAAAGTCGTAATTTCAAACTGCGAATACGTGCTGAGTGCCAGAATTTGGCTCCAAAATATGACTCAAGCGTCGAATTTGGGATGTTTGGGATATTTTGAAACTGCAGGGAGTGTTTGGACAAAATGTGATCCATCGCCGCTTTCAGTAATTGGCATATTTTCGGTATAAAAAGTCGTAATTTCAAACTGCAAATACGTGCAGAGAACCAGAATTTGGCTAAAAAATATTGCTCAAGCGTCGAATTTTTTATGTTTTTGATAGTTTGAAAACTGCAGTTAGGGTTTGGGCAGAATGAGATCCATCGCTGCTCTCAGTAATTGGCATATTTTCGGTATAAAAAGTCGTAATTTGAAACTGTGAATTCGTGCAGAGAGCCACAATTTGGCTTCAAAATATGACTCAAGCGTCGACTTTTGGATGTTTTGGATATTTTGAAAACTGCAGGGAGGGTTTGGGCAAAATGTGATCCATCGCCGCTCTCAGTAATTGTCATTTTTTCGGTATAAAAAGTCGTAATTTCAAACTGCGAATACGTGCAGACAGCCAGAATTTGGCTCCAAAATTCAGACTCTGCATCATTTTCTTCAGTCTCTGCATCACTCTCTTGAGCCTGTGCATCACTCGTCTGAGCCTCTGCATCACTCGTCTGAGCCTCTGCATCATTCTCTTCAGCCTCTGCATCACTCTCTTAAGCCTCTGCATCCCTCTCTTAAGCCTCTGCATCATTCTCTTCAGCCTCTGCATCCCTCTCTTAAGCCTCTGCATCATTCTCTTCAGCCTCTGCATTCCTCTCTTCAGCCTCTGCATCAGTCTCTTGAGCCTCTGCATCCCTCTCTTAAGCCTCTGCATCACTCTCTTGAGCCTCTGCATCCCTCTCGTGAACTCCTGCATCCCTCTCATGAGCCTCTGCATCCCTCTCTTGAGCCTTTGCAACACTCTCTTAAGCCTCTGCATCCCTCTCTTGAGCCTCTGCATCACTCTCAAGAGCCTCTGCATCCCTCTCTTTAGCTTAGCCTCTGCATCACTCTCTTGAGCCTCTGCATCACTCTCTTGAGCCTCTACATCCCCTCTATTAAGACTCTGCACCACTCTCTTAAGCCTCTGCATCACTCTATTGAGCTTCTGCATCACTCTCTTGAGCCTCTACATCCCTCTCTTGAGCCTCTGCATCACTCTCTTGGGCCTCTGCATCACTCTCTTGAGCCTCTGCATAACTCTCTTGAGTCTCTGCATCACTCTCTTGAGCCTCTGCATCCCTCTCTTGAGCCTCTGTAACACTCTCTTCAGCCTCTGCATCACTCTCTTAAGCCTCTGCATCCCTCTACTGAGCCTCTGAATCCCTCTCTTGAGCCTCTGCATCACTCTCTTCATCCTCTGCATAACTCTCGTGAGCATCTGCATCACTCTCTTGAGCCTCTGCATCCCTCTCTTGAGCCTCTGCAACACTCTCTTCAGCCTCTCCATCACTCTCTTAAGCCTCTGAATCACGGAACAGCCTCTGAATCCTCTGAACAAAATATCATTGAATTAGGCAATATTTTGCTGTTTTTCCACGTTTTTGTGAATTTTCAATTTATTGCTATTAATTCATTAAATATACGATAAAAATGATGCAAACACATAATTGATCAGAAATTAATTTTAAACACTTCATTTTCAATCAACTATTCGTTTCTCGTTAAAATACTGAGTAAGATATTGGAAAGGGGAGAAGTTCTGTTTTTATTGCATATATAGACGTTTCAGCCGGATTAGAGCGGTTTTACGTGTACATCTTCCATCGGTAATATAAACGGAAAATCAGGAACATTTTAGTTAATTCTAATGAAAACACATTGATTTTTATCATTTGTATTTGAAACAACATTGTCATATGTCTTTTCTTGGATCTAAATAATACGAAACCTCGCTCTATGATTTGAAGGTAAAATCCTCAAATATGGTAATATAGTGACTTTTTTCACGTTATTCATGTAGTGTGATTTTACGTATATATATTCGTGTTTACCAATATTTCGATACTACTTCATATTTTCTCACGATATGTGATTTCTCCTTTAAATCTCAGAATTTCGTAAATTATGCATTTTTAAGCAAGTTCTCTTGCATTTTGTTTTGTACTAAAAATTATGGAATTTAGCAATATTTTAACCTTCATCATCCCCTTTTCCTTTATGTGATATAAACAAAATATCATCTAATTAGGCAATATTTTGCTGATTTTCAACGTTTTTGTGAATTTTCAGTTTATTGCTATTAATTCATTAAATATACGATAAAAATGATGCAAACACATAATTGATCAGAAAATAACCTTAAATACTTAATTTCCACTCATCTATTTGTTTCTCGTTAAAATACTGAGTAAGATTTTTAAAAGGGGAGAAGTTCTTTTTTTATTGCATATATCGACGTTTCAGCCGGATTAGAACGGATTAACGTGTACATCTACCATCGTTAATATAAACCGAAAATCAGGAACATTTTAGTTAATTTTAATGAAAACACATTGATTTTTTTTCATTTTTATTGGAAGCAACATCTTTATACGTCTTTTCTAGGGTCTAAAAAATACGAAACGTCGCTCTATGATTCGAAGTTAAAATCCTCAAATTTGGTATAATAATGACTTTTTTCACGTTTTTCACGTAGTTTGAAATTACGTAAATATATTCATTTTTACCAATATTTCGATACTATTTCATGTAGTATCACGATATGTGCTTTGGCCTTCAAATCACAGATTTTCGCATAATATTGCATCTTAAGCAAGTTTTCTTGCATTTTGTTTCGTACTAGAAATCATCGAATTCAGCAATATTTTGACGTTTATCATCCCCTTTTCCTTTAGGTGATATAAACAAAATATCATCGAATTAGGCAATATTTTGCTGTTTTTCCACGTATTTGTGAATTTTCAGTTTATTGCTATTAATTCATAAAATATACGATAAAAATTATGCAAACACATAATTGATTAGAAATTAACCTTAAACACTTCATTTTCAATCAACTTTTTGTTTCTCGTTAAAATACTGAGTAAGATATTGGAAAGGGGAGAAGTTCTGTTTTTATTGCATATATAGACGTTTCAGCCCGATTAGAGCGGTTTTACGTGTACATCTTCCATCGGTAATATAAACGGAAAATCAGGAACATTTTAGTTTATTCTAATGAAAACACATTGATTTTTATCATTTGTATTTGAAACAACATTGTCATGTCTTTTCTTGGATCTAAATAATACGATACCTCGCTCTATGATTTGAAGTTAAAATCCTCAAAAATGGTAATATAGTGACTTTTTTCACGTTATTCATGTAGTGTGATTTTACGTATATATATATTCGTTTTTACCAATATTTCGATGCTACTTCATGTTTTTTCACGATATGTGATTTGGCCTTCAAATCTCAGAATTTCGCAAATTTATCATTTTTAAGCAAGTTTTCTTGCATTTTGTTTTGTACTAAAAATCATCGAATTTAGCAATATTTTGACCTTTATCATCCCGTTTTCCTTTACGTGATATAAACAAAATATCGAAATAGGCAATATTTGACGTTATTCCACGTTTTTGTGAATTTTCAGTTTATTGTTATTATTTCATTAAATATACGATAAAAATGATGCAAACATATAATTGATCAGAAAATAACCTTAAATACTTCATTTTCAATCATCTATTTGTTTCTCGTTAAAATACTGAGTTAGATATTAAAAAGGGGAGAAGTTCTGTTATTATTGCATATATCGACGTTTCAGCCGGATTAGAACGGTTTTACGTGTACATCTTCCATCAGTAATATAAACCGAAAATCAGGAATATTTTAGTTATTTTTAATGAAAACACATTGATTTTTATAATTTGTATTGGAAGCAACATCTTTATACGTCTTTTCTAGGGTCTAAAAAATACGAAACGTCGCTCTATGATTCGAAGTTAAAATCCTCAAATTTGGTATAATAATGACTTTTTTCACGTTTTGCATGTTGTTTGATATTACGTAAATATATTCATTTTTTACCAATATTTCGATACTATTTCATGTAGTATCACGATATGTGATTTGGCCTTCAAATCTCAGATTTTCGGCTAATATTGCATTTTAAGCAAGTTTTATTGCATTTTGTTTCGTACTAAAAATCATCGAATTCAGCAATATTTTGACGTTTATCATCCCCTTTTCCTTTATGTGATATAAACAAAATATCATCTAATTAGGCAATATTTTGCTGATTTTCCACGTTTTTGTGAATTTTCAGTTTATTGCTATTAATTCATTAAATATACGATAAAAATGATGCAAACACATAATTGATTAGAAATTAACCTTAAACACTTCATTTTCAGTCAACTATTTGTTTCTCGTTAAAATACTGAGTAAGATATTGGAAAGGGGAGAAGTTCTGTTTTTATTGCATATATCGACGTTTCAGCCGGATTAGAGCGGTTTTACGTGTACATCTTCCATCGGTAAACATAAATATAACCCGAAAATCAGGAACATTTTAGTTAATTTTAATGAAAACACATTGATTTTTATCATTTGTATTGGAAGCAACATCTTTATACGTCTTTTCTAGGGTCTAAAAAATACGAAACGTCGCTCTATGATTCGAAGTTAAAATCCTCAAATTTGGTATAATAATGACTTTTTTCACGCTTTTCATGTAGTTTGATATTACGTAAATATATTCATTTTTACCAATATTTCGATACTATTTCATGTAGTATCACGATATGTGCTTTGGCCTTCATATATCAGATTTTCGCATAATATTGCATTTTAAGCAAGTTTTCTTCCATTTTGTTTCGTACTAAAAATCATCGAATTCAGCAATATTTTGACGTTTATCATCCCCTTTTCCTTTATGTGATATAAGCAAAAAATCATCTAATTAGGCAATATTTTGCTGATTTTCCACGTTTTTGTGAATTTTCAGTTTATTGCTATTAATTCATTAAATATACGATAAAAATGATGCAACACATAATTGATTAGAAATTAACCTTAAACACTTCATTTTCAATCAACTATTTGTTTCTCGTTAAAATACTGAGTAAGATATTGGAAAGGGGAAAAGTTCTGTTTTTATTGCACATATCGACGTTTCAGCCGGATTAGTGCGGTTTTACGTGTACATCTTCCATTGGTAATATAAACCGAAAATCAAGAATCTTTTAGTTAATTCTAATGAAAAACATTGATTTTTATCATTTGTATTTGAAACAACATTGTCATATGTCTTTTCTTGGATCAAATAATACGAAACCTCGCTCTATGATTTGAAGTTAAAATCCTTAAATATGGTAATATAGTGACTTTTCTCACGTTATTCATGTAGTGTGATTTTACGTATATATATTCGTGTTTACCAATATTTCGATACTACTTTATGTTTTCTCACGATATGTGATTTCTCCTTCAAATCTCAGAATTTCGTAAATTTTGCATTATTTAGCAAGTTTTCTTGCAATTTGTTTTGTACTAAAAATTATCGAATTTAGCAATATTTTAACCTTTATCATCCCCTTTTCCTTTATGTGATTTAAACAAAATATCATCGAATTAGGCCGTTTTTCCACGTTTTTGTGAAGTTTCTGTTTATTTTTAATTATTCATTAAATATACGTTAAAATTTTTGCAAACACATAATTGATCAGAAAATAACCTTAAATACTTCATTTCCACTCATCTATTTGTTTCTCGTTAAAATACTGAGTAAGATACAGAGTCTTAAGAGAGTGATGCAAAGGCTCAAGTGAGTGATGCAGAGGCTTAAGAGAGGGATGCAGAGGCTCAAGCGAGTGATGCACAGGCTTATGAGTGGAATGCAGAGGCTGAAGAGAATGATGCAGAGGCTGAAGAGAGTGATGCAGACGCTTAAAAGAGGGATGCAGAGACTCAAAAGAGTGATGCAGAGGCTCAAGAGAGGGATACAGAGGCTTAAGAGAGTGATGCAAAGGCTCAAGTGATTGATGCAGAGGCTTAAGAGAGGGATGCAGAGGCTCAAGCGAGTGATGCAGAGGCTTAAGAGTGGAATGCAGAGGCTGAAGAGAATGATGCAGAGGCTTAAGAGAGGAATGCAGAGGCTAAAGAGAATGATGCAGAGGCTGAAGAGAGGGATGCAGAGGCTGATGAGAGTGATACAGAGGCTCTAGAGAGTGATGCAGAGCCTCAAGAGAATGATGCAGATGCTTAAAAGAGTGATGCAGAGGCTCAGAAGAGTGATGCAGAGGTTCAAGAGAGTGATGCAGAGGCTGAAGAGAATGATGCATAGGCTTACGAGAGTGATGCAGAGGCTGAAGAGAAAGATGCAGAGGCTTAAGAGAGGGATGAAGAGACTCAAGAGAGTGATGCAGAGGCTCAAAACAGGGGATGCACAGGCTTAAGAGAGGGATGCAAAGACTCAAAAGAGGGATGCAGAGGCTCATGAAGGGATGCAGAGGCTCAAGTGAGGGATGGAGAGGCTTAGGTGAATGATGCAAAGGCTCTAGAGAGGGGTGCAGAGGCTCAAGAGAGTGATGCAGAGGCTCAAGAGAGTGATGCAGAGGCTCAAGAGATTGATGCAAAGGCTCAGAAGAGTGATGCAGAGGCTAACGAGAGTGATGCAGAGGCTTAAGAGAGAGATGCAGAGGCTTAAGAAAGGGATTCAGACTCTCTAGTGAGTGATGCAGAGGCTCAAGAGTGTGATGCAGAGGCTTAGGAGAATGATGCAGAGGCTCAAGAGAGGGATGCAGAGGCTGAATTGAGTGGTGCAGAGGCTTAAGTGAGTGATGCAGAGGCTTAAGAGATGGATGCAGAGGCCTCAAGAGAGTGATGCAGAGGCTGAAGAGAGAGATGCAGAGGCTAAAGAGAGTGATGTGGAGGCTCAAGAGAGTGATGCAGAGGATCAAGAGAATGATGTAGAGGCTTAACAGAGGGATGCATAGGCTGAAGGGAATGATGCAGAGGCTCAAGAGAGTGATGCAGACGATTAAGAGAGGGATGCAGAGGCTGAAGAGAGTGATGCAGAGACTCAAGAGAGGTATGCAGAGGCTCAAGAGAGTGATGCAGAGGCTCAGGAGAGTGATGCAGAGGCTCAAGAGAGTGATGCAGAGGCTCAAGAGAGTGATTGCAGAGGATAAAGAGAGGGATTCAGAGGCTCAAGAGAGGGATTCAGAGGCTTAAGAGAGTGATGCAGAGGATGAAGAGAGTGTTGCAGAGGCTCAAGAGAGGGATGCAGAGGCTCAAGAGAGTGATACACAGGCTCAAGTGAGGGATGCAGAGGCTCATGAGAGAAGGATGCACGAGTTCAAGAGAGGGATGCAGAGGCTCAAGAAAGGGATGCAGAGGCTTAAGAAACTGATGCAGAGGCTCAAAATTGGGATGCAGAGGCTTAAGAGGGTGATGCAGAGGCTCAAGTGAGTGATGGAGAGGCTCAAGAAAAAGATGCAGAGGCTCAATAGAGTGATGCAGTGAATCAACAGAGTTATGCAGAGGCTCAAGAGAGTGATGCAGAGGCTTACAAGAGTGAAGCAGAGGCTTAAGAGTGATGCAGAGGCTCAATAGAGTGATGCAGAGGCCTATGAGAATGATGCTGAGGCTCAAGAGAGGGATGCAGAGGCTTATGAGAGGGAATCAGAGGCTCAAGAAAAGGATGCAGAGGCTTGAGAGAGTGATGCAGAGGCTCAAGACAGTGATGCAGAGGCTTGAGAGAGGACGCCGAGGCTCGAGAGAGTGATGCAGAGACTCAAGAGAGGATGTAGAGCTGAAGAGGCTGCAGAGGCCAGAGTGATGCAGAGGCCTAAATGCAGAGGCTCACGAGAGGGATGCAGAGGCTCAAGAGAGGGATGCAGAGGCTCAAGAGAGTTATGCAGAGGCTCAAGAGAGGGATGCAGAGGCTCAAGAGTGTGATTCAGAGGCTTAAGAGAATGATGCAGAGGCTCAAGAGAGTGATGCAGAGGCTCAAGAGAATGATGTAGAGGCTTAAGAGAGGGATGCAGAGGCTAAAGAGAGTGATGCAGAGGGATGAAGAGAGGGATGCTGAGGCTTAAGCGAGAGATGCAGAGACTTAAGAGACGGATGTAGAGGCTTAAGAGAGTGATGCAGAGGCTCAGGAGAGTGATGCAGAGGCTCAAGAGAGTGATGCAGAGGCTCAAAAGAAGATGTAGAGGCTCAAGAGAGTGATGCAGAAGCTAAATAGAGTGATGCAGAGGCTTAAAAGAGTGATGCAGAGGCTTAATAAAGGGGATGCAAAGGCTCCAGAGAAGGATGCAGAGGCTAAAGAGAGTGATGCAGAGGCTGAAGAGAGAGATGCAGAGGCTTAGAGAGTGATGCAGAGGCTCAAGAGAGTGATGCAGAGGCTCAAGAGAGTGATATACAGGCTCAAGAGAGTGATGCCGAAGCTAAATAGAGTGATGCAGAGGCTAAAGAGAGTGATGCAGAGGCTAATAAAGGGGATGCAAAGGCTCCAGAGAGGAATGCAGAGGCTAAAGAGAGTGATGCAGAGGCTGAAGAGAGAGATGCAGAGGCTTAAGAGAGTGTTGCAGAGGCTCAAGAGAGTGATGCAGAGGATCAAGAGAGGGATTCAGAGGCTCAAGAGAGGGATTCAGAGGCTTAAGAGAGTGATGCAGAGGCTGAAGAGAGTATTGCAGAGGATCAAGAGTGGGATGCAGAGGCTCAAGAGAGTGATGCAAAGGCTCAAGAGAGGGATGCAGAAGGCTCATGAGAGAAGGATGCACGAGTTCAAGAGAGGGATGCAGAGGCTCAAGAAAGGGATGCAGAGGCTTACGAAACTGATGCAGAGGCTCAAAATAGGGATGCAGAGGCTTAACAGGGTGATGCAGAGGCTTTAGAGAGTGATGCAGAGGCTCAAGAAAATGATGCAGAGGCTCAAGAGAGTGATGCAGAGGCTCAAGAGAGTTATGCAGAGGCTCAAGAGAGTGATGCAGAGGCCTAGGAGAATGATGCAGAGGCTCAAGAGAGGGATGTAGAGGCTTATGAGAGGGAATCTGAGGCTCAAGAGATGGATGCAGAGGCTTGAGAGAGTGATGCAGAGGCTCAAGAGAGTGATGCAGAGGCTTAAGAGAGGGACGCCGAGGCTCAAGAGAGTGATGCAGAGACTCAAGATAGGGATGTAGAGGCTGAAGAGAGTGATGCAAAGGCACAAGAGAGGGATGCAGAGGCTCATGAGAGAAGGATGCACGAGTTCAAGAGAGGGATGTAGAGGCTCAAGAAAGGGATGCAGAGGCTTAAGAAACTGATGCAGAGGCTCAAAATAGGGATGCAGAGGCTTAAGAGGGTGATGCAGAGGCTCAAGAGAGTGATGCACAGGCTCAAGAAAAAGATGCAGAGGCTCAAGAGAGTGATGCAGAGACTCAAGAGAGTTATGCAGAGGCTCAAGAGAGTGATGCAGAGGCTTACAAGAGTGAAGCAGAGGCTCAAGAGTGTGATGCAGAGGCTCAAGAGAGTGATGCAGAGGCCTATGAGAATGATGCAGAGGCTCAAGAGAGGGATGCAGAGGCTTATGAGAGGGAATCAGAGTCTCAAGAGATGGATGCAGAGGCTTGAGAGAGTGATGCAGAGGTTCAAGAGAGTGATGCAGAGGATCAAGAGAGTGATGCAGAGGCTCAAGAGAGTGATGCAGAAGATCATGAGAGGGAAGCAGAGGCTTTAGAGAGTGATGCAGAGGCCAAAGAGAGTGATGCAGAGGCTTGAGAGAGTAATGCAGAGGCTGAAGAGAGTGTTGCAGAGGCTCAAAAGAGAGATGCAGAGGCTCAAGAGAGTGATGCAGAGGTTAAAAAGAGTTATGCAGAGGCTCAAGAGTGTGATGCAGAGGCTCAAGAGAGTGATGCAGAGTCTTAAGAGAGGGATGAAGAGGCTCAAGAGAGTGTTGCAGATGCTAAAAAGAGTTATGCAGAGGCTCAAGAGAGTAATACAGAGGCTCAAGAGAGTGATGCAAAGGCTCAAGAGAGGGATGCAGAGGCTTAAGAGAGTGATGCAGAGGCTCAAGAGAGTGATGCAGAGGATTAAGAAAGGGATGTCGAGGCTCAAGAGAGTGATGCAGAGGCTCAAGAGAGGGATGTATAGGCTCAAGAGAGTGAAGCAGAGGCTCAAGAGAGTGATTCAGAGGCTCAAGAGAGGGATGCAAAGACTCAAGAGAGTGATTCAGAGGCTTACAAGAGTGATGCAGAAGCTTAAGAGAGTGATGCAGAGGCTTAAGAGAGGGATGCAGGAGCTCAAGAGAGGGATGCAGAGGCTCACGAGAGGGATGCAGAGGCTTAAGAGAGTGATGCAGAGGCTCAAGAGAGTGATGCATAGGATTAAGAGAGGGATGTCGAGGCTCAAGAGAGTGATGCATAAGACTCAGGAAAGTGATGCAGAGGCTCATGAGAGTGATACAGAGGCTGAAGAGAGTGATGCAGAGGCTCAAGAGAGGGATGCAGAGGCTTAAGAGAGTGATGCAGAGGCTCAAGAGAGGGATGCAGTGGCTGAAGAGAGTGATGCAGAAGCTTACGAGAGTGATGCATAGGCTTAAGAGAGTGATGCAGAGACTTAAGAGAGGGATGCAGGGGCTCAAGAGAGGGATGCAGAGGCTTAAGAGGGTTATACAAAGGCTCAAGAGAGGGATGCAGAGGCTCATAAGCGGAATGCAGGAGTTCAAGAGAGGGAAGCAGAGCCTCAAGAGAGGGATGCAGAGGCTTAAGAAAGTCATGCAAAGGCTCAAAAAAGGGATGCAGAGGCTTAAAAGGGTGATGCGGAGGCTCAAGAGAGTGATGCAGAGGCTCAAGAGAGGGATGCAGGGGCTCATGAGAGTGATTCAATGGCTTACGAGAGTGATGCAGAGGCTTAAGAGAATGATGCAGAGGCTTAAGAGAGGGATGCTGAGGCTCAAGAGAGGGATGCAGACTCAAGAGAGGGATGTAGAGGCTCAAGAGAGTGATGCAGAGGCTCAAGAGAGAGATGCAGAGGCTTAGGAGAATGATGCAGAGGCTCAAGAGAGGGATGCAGAGGCTGAAGAGAGTGATGCAGAGGCTCAAGAGAGTGATTCAGAGGCTTAAGAGAATGATGCAGAGGCTCAAGAGAGTGATGCAGAGGCTCAAGAGAATGATGTAGAGGCTTAAGAGACGGATGTAGAGGCTTAAGAGAGTGATGCAAAGGCTCAAGAGAGGCTCATGAGAAGGATGCAGGAGTTCAAGAATGGGATGCAGAGGTTCAAGAGAGTGTTGCAGAGGCTTAAGAGGGTGATGCAGAGGCTCAAGAGAGTGATGCAGAGGATCAAGAGAGTGACGCAGAGGCTCAGGAGAGTGATGGTGAGGCTCAAGTGAGTGATGCAGAGGCTCAGGAGAGTGATGCAGAGGCTAATGAGAGTGATGCAGAGGCTTAAGAGAGTGATGCACAGGCTTAAGAGAGGGATGCTGAGGCTCAAGTGAGTAATGCAGAGGCTCAAGAGAGTGATGCAGAGGCTGAATAGAGTGATGCAGAGGCTTAAGTGAGTGATGCAGAGGCTTAAGAGACCATATTAAAGTACCATATTGATGGTGATGTAAAACAAGAAGTTTAGTGATGATGTGGTGACGAGGTAGAAGAATTGGATTCTCTGTGTCCAGATAAATTTTTGCATGAAGCAAACGTCCTCCACATCTTAGTATATTATGAGTGTTGGCATCATACCAGATACCCAGAGACTTAGTTAATTTATCTGGAAGATTTTCATATTCGCTTCCATATGTCTCTTGTTGTGCACGTTTGATCCAGTAGAGGATAGGATTGGGAAACTTATGTCGAATTCCTATCTTAGCAAGAAAGTCAAACACATGTGCAGTCACTCTTAATAACTTACTTAAGTTGGAATAATTGCGAGGATGCAGAGGATGTAGGGGCCATGTAGGGGCCTCGTAGCCTGGTGGATAGCGCGCAGGACTCGTAATTCTATGGCGCGGGTTCGATTCCCGCACGAGGCAGAAACAAATGGGCAAAGTTTCTTTCACCCTGAATGCCCCTGTTACCTAGCAGTAAATAGGTACCTGGGAGTTAGTCAGCTGTCACGGGCTGCTTCCTGGGGTGGAGGCCTGGTCGAGGACCGGGCCGCGGGGACACTAAAGCCCCGAAATCATCTCAAGATAACCTCAAGATAACCAATGGCTAAGATTCGTTGAGGTTCTGGTTCTTTCATGGGAGTGGTGATATTGGTCACTATGACTTGTGGCTTTTGTTTGGGCCACTGACCACCAACAAGCCATGAAGGTCCATTGAACCACAGCGAAGACTTGATAAGTTGTTTTATCGTTAACCCTCGAGATAAATAATCTGCAGGATTGCCCTTAGTAGGAACATGTCTGAATTTATATCCAGCAGATAACTCATGAATTTCCCTAACACGATTACTGACGTAGGGAGTCTTGTTGTTGTTGTTTCTTACCCATTGTAAGACTGCCTCGTTGTCTGACCACACGACAATCTCACCAAAGTGGATATTATTGAGTGTCTTTGTCAGGCAATGAGCCAATCTTACTCCCACCAACAATGCAGTCAACTCCATTTGAGGTAAAGATCTCTTCTTAATGGGAGCAACTCTTGCTTTAGATGTGAGCAAAATTGATTGTGCACTATTAACTAAGTAGGCTACAGCGTCATATGCTTTGCCAGAGGCATCGCAGAAAACGTGCAAATTGGTGGGTAAGTTTGGTCCTGAAGCATTACGAGGAAATTTCAAAACACCTAACTGATTAAAATCCGTTGAGAGTATCTGCCATTTAGCTTGTAACTCACTTGGTAACGGATCATCCCATCCCATATGTTTCTGCCAGCACTCCTGCATTAGGAGTTTGCCCCTTATTAATATAGGACTAAATAAGCCTAAAGGGTCAAATGGTTGACTGACAAACGAGAGCAATGTTCTCATGGTAAGGGTTGAGTTATCGGTTTGTACTGACTTGACATTCATCTCGTCAGTACTGGTGTTCCATTCCACGCCTAGAACCTTTAATTGATTGGGCACCTGATAACCTGGAAATTCTTTCTCGATTACCTGGTTGAGTAATTCATTATTTGAGGCCCATGACTGTAGTGGCATATTGGCTCCTAATAGCTCACGGTTAGCCTCATGGTAGATTTCTACCAAATTAGTTTGATCATTAGTTGTTCCCTGGAAATTGTAGACATACAAGTTGTCGCTAATGTCTGCCTTATAAGGGCTATTTGATTTCCTCAAATGTGTGTCTAATGTTGCTTGCAAAAGAAACGGTGAGGACGTAGCTCCGAATAAAACTGAGGCAAAACGATATGTGATGATATCACTGTTAGGATCCAGTGGGTCCTTAATCCAGAGGAACTTTGTGTAGTTACGATCTTCCTCCTGCAAACCTACTCGGAGGACAGCTTTGCTGATATCAGCAGTATAGGCGAAAATACCGGTGTGAAATCGTAACAGCACATCATGTAGCCTTTGTGTTAGGCTAGGTCCCGTTTGGAGACATTCATTTAAAGACACACTGCTTGGCTTTACTTTAGCACAAGTAAAGACAATACGAATAGGTGTTGTCAATGAGTCTTTCACCACAGCGTGATGAGGTAAATAATGACCTATTTTTCGGTCATCGTTATCAACAACTTCAATAAATTTACTGTTAAGTTGTTGTTGGATGAGTTGATGATACATGTTCAGTTTGTCTGGCTGCTTCTGTAGTCGTGATAATTGAGACTGCAATTGTGAGGCTGCCATAAAATAATTAACTGGAAGTTGTGGATGATTCAACTTCCATGGGAGTCTTACCCAGTATTGTTTATTTTCATAGACAACGGTATCCAGATATTGCTGGTAAGTCCACTTATCATCAGGGCTTGGTTGTTCAGGGATAATACCTAAAGTGTCTAAATCCCACAAACGATGTACAGGTGGATCAGACTCAATATCTTCAGATATTTCTCTGAAACGTAGGGGTGACTGTTCCAAGCCTAGTCACGCCACTATTATGTTGTTAGATTGTTGGTTTGTTGACGCTGGATTTTGTCGGAAAAGCACCGGTCCCGTAAGCAATTTGCCTCCAGCAGACGACAACAAATTCATTCCGTGTTGTCTGGTGCATCCAGTTATAAATTTGTAATAATGATCCGCGCCTATAAGTATTCCAACATCAGTGAGGCAGTCAGAATTTATTTTGTAATCTGCTAGCCTCATGCGGTTTCGTCTAAGATGTTTCGCAGTGCGAGCTAACCCTGTGACCTGCAGGTCTGTAGGAAGTTTATCTACTACTACCGCTTGTATTGGACTAGTGGAAGATCCGAGTCTCACTAATACCTTAACTACTTGGTATTCACGAGGTCCACTATTCGTCAAGAAACCAGAAATATTTAAACCTCACACTTTTGGCAGGTTTTAAATTTAACTGCTCTACTAACTGTTGTGTAATGAAGGTTTTCTGTGATCCTTGATCAAAAAGACCTCTAGTGTTAACTCTAGATCTCCGGTTTATTAGTCTAAGTTGAGCTGTAGGCAGAGTGGTATTATTGCCTGATTCAGTAGCAAGTACATTTATTTCTTGATGCACTTTGCAATATCGCACTGTGGTAGAATTCGTGGAATTCTCCCCAGTGGTCATGTTTGGTGTAGAAGATTTTCTACATAAGGCGTAGTGATGTACACCTTGGTTGCATCTGTTGCAGAAACGTAGCTGCACTACACATTTTTTGGGATCATGAGAGCCCATGCACCTGGTGCACTTGTGTATTTCTTGCAACCTTTTAATCCTAGTATTATAAGTAGGATAAACAGAGCATTGGTAAATGGTATGTCCTTGATTACAGAACAGACACCTTCTCTCTTTAGTTGACTTGGTCTCTTTAGTAGACAAGTCATTGGTTATCTCAGAAGGAGACACCGAATAAGTACCTACATTTCCACTTCTTTTCCCAGTGGATGGAGTAGTCTTGGATTTATATTTACTAGACTTATTCAAAGCCTGTTTGGGTTTGACTGAAATGTCAGTATTAATTGGTTTAGACTCAGGTTTAATTTTATCATGAGTCTTCAACCTGTTAACCGTTATTCTCAGTCCCTCGAATATTTGGTCAAGAGTGAGAAACTCGGTATTATAGTGTGAGCAGAGCTCTGTTAAGACATTTCGAGGTAATTTCATCTGCAAAAGTAACTTGATTGACCATTCTGAAGCTGGTATATCAACTTTAGTACCTAAGGTCTTTACTAGAGACTCTACTTCTAGTCTGAAGCTTTGAAGTGACTCTGGTCTACTATTTGGTGCATTCAGATCTAGCAATTGGTAATAGAGGGTAGCTATACTTAACTCTTTGTTGCAATAGTTCAACTTCAACAGTTTTATAGCTTCCTCATAATTACTCTTATCGAGAGTTAGGTTATGTATGACCTTTTTAGCCTCTCCTTTGAGAAGACTAAGTAGGTATGAGAATTTAGAAACCTTGTCAAGAGACGGTTTTTATATATATGAACTTCAAATGAAGTCCAAAAATTGTCCCAATTTTCTGTATCTAATCCTGAAAATGTAGGTAAGTCTAAAGTAGGTAAACGAACCTCTGGTAGTTGGTTACTGAATTGAGACCCTGTGTTACTGGTATTGGATTTAGATTGTTTTGCTAATATAGATAGCCTGTAAAGTATATCTTGAGTCTCATCTTCATACTGGGAGATATCGTCTATAATTTGACTTACTTCATCAGGATCAGTTTCTGTGGTATTCAGTAGAGTAAGATAAGACTGACTTGTAGACTTACCTAGATCAAATTTCAGTTCAGCTACTCTTACTGATGTCTCTAAGTGATAAGAGTCAATGGGAGTATCTTTAGATAAGCCCTCAGCCTTGTTAATTAATCTGGTCAAATGACCTTTAAGGCCAATATAGGTTCTCCTTAATTGCTCAGGAGTAGCCATGTTGGGCTTGGGTCCAAACTTCATGGGATTAGTATATGTATTACTAATGAAGCTTGGGTACTTGTTCATTAGTTGACAAGTAACAATAAATGTATAGCCTAATTTAATGTGGCTAATTTATACTCTACCTCACTTGAGGTTAAATGTACCTACCTAACAACAAGTAGCTAGATATTTTGTGCACTGTCTGAACTTCACCATTAGGTCTCGTCCGGTTAGCTCTTCTATATCACTATCAGAGGTAATGGGGATCATCCAACAATACACAAAATAGATACATACAAAATAATGAGTACAAGATGAAATATTATGGAGACACTCCAATCAGAGTTATCTCAAAATTTAATCCCACCCTGTTTAGGGTCAGCACAAATAGTATAATACATACACTACTGACTAGCTTAAGTCTAGTCGTGATAATTCCTACCTAAGAACTATAAATTTATTTAGTCTGGGCTTGTACCAAATTCAGCACAATCTCAGCCTAAATTCTACCTAATAAGATTGGTAAAGATTATTGTGGTGCAGTAAGGTGAATATAATTGTGCTGTATTTTTGGGTTTTTTGTTTTTATAAGGGTGCACTTACACACACAAGTGAAAACAATTATGTACAGTTAAGTTTGGCTTGCCAGCCACAGCCGTTTGTGATAGTTGATGTTGTTGATCAACTTGTCAACCACATGCAACCTAGACTCACCTGACAAGTGTACACCATCTCTGGTCAGGTTTTGTCTATAAGGTCTGGCTATAAATTGGATATAAGTGGCATCCAATCTCACTCGTTTTTTCAGCCTGAAATTTATGTACTTAGCAGCTCTCTGGTAGTATTCTGGTGTTACTCCCCAACGATTATCTTGTGATATCTCCCCAACGATGGTGGTGATAACCATCACCACCATCACCACCACCAACAGTATCACCATCACTTCCACAACCACCACCATCACTACCTTCACCACCATCATCACCCTCACTACCACCACCACCACCATCACCACCTCCACCATAACCACCATCATCACTCCCACAACCACCATCACCATCTCCACCACTATCATCACCTCCACAACGACCACCATCATCACCATCAACACCACTATCATCACCATCACCTCCTCCTCCATAACCACCATCATCACAATGACCACTATCATCACCATCACCTCCTCCACCATAACCACCATCATCACAATGACCACCATCAACACCACTATCATCACCATCACCACCTCCACCATAACCACTATCATCACAATGACCACTATCATCACCATCACCACCTCCACCATAACCCCCACTACCACCATCACCATCTCCACCACTATCATCACCTCCACAATGACCACTATCATCACCATCAACACCACTATCATCACCATCACCTCCTCCACCATAACCACCATCATCACCATCAACCATCACCACCACTATCACTATCACCACCTCCACCATAACCACCATCATCACAATGACCACCATCAACATCACTATCATCACCATCACCACCTCCACCATAACCACCATCATCACAATGACCACTATCATCACCATCACCACCACTATCACTATCACAATAACCACCATCATCTCAATGGCCACTATCATCACAATCACCTCCTCCACCATCATCACAATGACCACCATCATCACCATCAACACCACTATCATCACCATCACCACCTTCACCATAACCACCATCATCACATTGACCACCATCATCACCATCAACACCACTATCATCACCATCACCACCTCCACCATAACCACCATCATCACAATGACCACTATCATCACCATCACCACCTCCACCATAACCTCCATCATCACAATGACCACCATCATCACCACTATCATCACCATCACCATCTCCACCATAACCACCATCATCACAATGACCATTATCATCACCATCAACACCACTATCATCACCACCACTATCACCATCTCCTCCACCATAACCACCATCATCACAATGACCACCATCATCAACACCACTATCATCACCATCACCACCTCCACCATTACCACCATCATCACAATGACCACCATCATCAACACCACCACCTCCACCATAACCACCATCATCCCAATGACCATCATCAACACCAACACAACTAACACCACTACTCTCACCTATACCCTCTACCATGACTGGTCAGTATTAATATATAACCAGTTAACTATTTTATTTGTTATCTAGGATATAATTATGGCTGGACAAGTTGGGTGTGCGTGGTAGGTTACACCAGACCGGCATCATGAGCAGTGTTCCTGTCACAAGCTCCTCCTCCCTCTCCTCTCCCTCCTCCATCGACATCAACTATGCCAAGGACATGAGGAGGATCGCAAAGGCACAGGCTACTATGACCGCAAAAATGGGAGAGAAGATGGTGATCAAAAACGCAATGAGGAAGTTACCCAAGCATAGAGCTGAGGCTGTGAAGCGAGCTGTTGCTGCCGAAGAGAGATTTAAGCGTGAGGCAGCAGCATATCTCAATAATGAGGAGGTTCCCCCCCGCCACAACCCACCCCCCTCCCGCGCCCTCTACTCCTTCTGAGGAGAAAGATGTGTTATTGTTGTGTTGTGTATAGTAGCAGCTAGCCGTCACTTCCCTGGGGTTAGGGAGTTGTGCCCGGCGTGTCCAGTTAACTGCTCTTTGTATAAATGTTAAATGTTTCTTGAGTACGTAATAATAAAGTGTGTGTCTGTGTGTGAGTACTCACGTATTTGTGCCTGCTGGATCGAGCTCTAGCTCATGGACCCCTCATTTCTAGCCGATGATTGTCTAATGCAATGACTCCCGGCCTATTTCCTTATAAGAACACTGTTTTTCCCAAAAACGGTGGGTTTTCTGAGGGGAAGAGAAAACGTACGTCTGGAAGCTGATTGTAACCGCCCCAAGCTGCGCGCGCAACGAGCCGAGGTTATATAAACTCGGACGCAGACTGCGTGGCCCTCTTCCCGACAAGCCAACAGCTGCTCTCTTACAAAACGCTGCTCACTGCTGCTCAGCGAGTCGTAAACACAGAAGTTTAGCATGCTCAACTGTTCCCCCAGCATGGACCCTACACCACTTCCTGTCAACAACCACTCGGAGCAACCCGTCAGGGGCGTCCTGCCCTTCTCAACATTTAAGATAGTGTTTGTGTTGTTGGCGCGCCGTACCAGTGTTTGTGTTGTTGGCGCGCCTGACCAGTGTTTGTCTGTGTTGGCGCGCGCGCCCCTGAAGCACGCCTGTTGGTTCAGCCTTGGTGACCAAATGCAGGTGCAGTGGACCTAGAGGGGGAGGTGACCCTCGGTGTTATAGGGCACTGGTTTTTCTCCAGTAGGTGGCTGTTATTTGAAGCACAATCGGGAGGAGGCCTGTCCACCCCCCCATCACGATATGTGATTTGGCCTTCATATCTCAGAATTTCGCATAATATTGCATTTTAAGCAAGTTTGTTTGCATTTTGTTTCGTACTAAAAATCATCGAATTTAGCAATATTTTGACGTTTATCATCCCCTTTTCCATTATGTGATTTAATCAAAATATAATCGAATTAGGCAATATTTTGCCGTTTTTCCACGTTTTTCTGAATTTTCAGTTTATTGTTATTAATTCATTAAATATACGATAAAAATGATGAAAACACATAATTGATTAGATATTGTAGTAGTAGATATTGTAGTATACCTAACACTCCCTCCGGGTACTGTAGTATACCTGACACTCTCTTTGGGTACTGTAGTATACCTGACACTCACTCTGGGTACTGTAGTATACCTGACACTCACTCTGTGTCCTGTAGTATACCTGACACTCACTCTGGGTCCTGTAGTATACCTGACACTCACTCTGGGTACTGTAGTATACATGACACTCTGGGTCCTGTAGTATACCTGACACTCACTCTGGGTACTGTAGTATACCTGACACTCACTCTGGGTACTGTAGTATACCTGACACTCACTCTGGGTACTGTAGTATACCTGACACTCTGGGTACTGTAGTATACCTGACACTCACTCTAGGTCCAGTAGCATACCTGAAACTCACTCTGGGTACTGTAGTATACCTGACACTCTGGGTACTGTAGCATACCTGACACTCACTCTGGGTCTTGTAGTATACCTGACACTCACTCTGGTTCTGTAGTATACCAGACACTCACTCTGGGTCCTGCAGTATACCTGACACTCTGGGTACTATAGCATACCTGACACTCACTCTGGGTACTGTAGTATACCTGACATTCTGGGTACTGTAGCATACCTGACACTCACTCTGGGTACTGTAGTATACCTGACACTCTGGGAACTATAGTATACCTGACACTCACTCTGGGTCCAGTAGCATACCTGAAACTCACTCTGGGCACTGTAGTATACCTGACACTCACTCTGGATCTTGTAGTATACCTGACACTCTGGGTCCTGTAGTATACCTGACACTCTGGGTACTGTAGCATACCTGACACTCACTCTGGGTACTGTAGTATACCTGACACTCTGGGTACTGCAGTATACCTGACACCCACTCTGGGGTCCTGTAGTATACCTGACACTCACTCTGGGTATTGTAGTATAACCTGACACTCTGGGTACTGTAGTATACCTGACACTCACTCTGGGTACTGTAGTATACCTGACACTCACTCTGGGTCTTGTAGTATACCTGACACTCACTCTGTGTCCTGTAGTATACCTGACACTCACTCTGGGTCCTGTAGTATACCTGACACTCAATCTGGGTCTTGTAGTATACCTGACACCCACTCTGGGTCCTATAGTATACCTGACACTCACTCTGGGTCCTGTAGTATACCTGACACTCACTATGGTTACTGTAGTATACCTGACACTCACTCTCCGGTACTGTAGTATACCTGACACTCACTCTGGTACTGTAGTATACCTGACACTCTGGGTACTGTGGTATACCTGACACTCTGGGTACTGTAGTATACCTGACACTCTGGGTACTGTAGTATACCTGACACTCTGGGTACTGTAGTATACCTGACACTCTGGGTACTGTAGTATACCTGACACTCTGGGTACTGCAGTATACCTGACCTGAGCTTCCGCACAGGTTTTGACGTCATTAACTGTACTTCGCTCCATCACCCTCTCCTCCCTCTCACTAGCTTCCCTCACCTCCCTCTCACTTGCTTCCCTCACCTCCCTCTCACTAGCTTCCCTCACCTCCCTCTCACTAGCTTCCCTCACCTCCCTCTCACTAGCTTCCTTCACCTCCCTCTCTTTGCCTTCCATCGCGTCCCTCCGACTAGCTCTTTTCACTACCTACTATCACCACCACCACCCCTTCACTATAACCATCACCACCATCACCACCACCAACAGTATCACCATCACTTCCACAACCACCACCATCACTACCTTCACCACCATCATCACCCTCACTACCACCACCACCACCATCACCACCTCCACCATAACCACCATCATCACTCCCACAACCACCATCACCATCTCCACCACTATTATCACCTCCACAATGACCACCATCATCACCATCAACACCACTATCATCACCATCACCTCCTCCTCCATAACCACCATCATCACAATGACCACTATCATCACCATCACCTCCTCCACCATAACCACCATCATCACAATGACCACCATCATCACCATCAACACCACTATCATCACCATCACCACCTCCACCATAACCATTATCATCACAATGACCACTATCATCACCATCACCACCTCCACCATAACCCCCACTACCACCATCACCATCTCCACCACTATCATCACCTCCACAATGACCACTATCATCACCATCAACACCACTATCATCACCATCACCTCCTCCACCATAACCACCATCATCACCATCAACCATCACCACCACTATCACTATCACCACCTCCACCATAACCACCATCATCACAATGACCACCATCAACATCACTATCATCACCATCACCACCTCCACCATAACCACCATCATCACAATGACCACTATCATCACCATCACCACCACTATCACTATCACCATAACCACCATCATCTCAATGGCCACTATCATCACCATCACCTCCTCCACCATCATCACAATGACCACCATCAACACCACTATCATCACCATCACCACCTTCACCATAACCACCATCATCACATTGACCACCATCATCACCATCAACACCACTATCATCACCATCACCACCTCCACCATAACCACCATCATCACGATGACCACTATCATCACCATCACCACCTCCACCATAACCTCCATCATCACAATGACCACCATCATCACCACTATCATCACCATCACCATCTCCACCATAACCATTATCATCACAATGACCACCATCATCACCATCAACACCACTATCATCACCACCACTATCACCATCTCCTCCACCATAACCACCATCATCACAATGACCACCATCATCAACACCACTATCATCACCATCACCACCTCCACCATTACCACCATCATCACAATGACCACCATCATCATCACCACCACCTCCACCATAACCACCATCATCCCAATGACCATCATCAACACCAACACAACTAACACCACTACTCTCACCTATACCCTCTACCATGACTGGTCAGTATTAATATATAACCAGTTAACTAATTTATTTGTTATCTAGGATATAATTATGGCTGGACAAGTTGGGTGTGCGTGGTAGGTTACACCAGACCGGCATCATGAGCAGTGTTCCTGTCACAAGCTCCTCCTCCCTCTCCTCTCCCTCCTCCATCGACATCAACTATGCCGAGGACATGAGGAGGATCGCAAAGGCACAGGCTACTATGACCGCAAAAATGGGAGAGAAGATGGTGATCAAAAACGCAATGAGGAAGTTACCCAAGCATAGAGCTGAGGCTGTGAAGCGAGCTGTTGCTGCCGAAGAGAGATTTAAGCGTGAGGCAGCAGCATATCTCAATAATGAGGAGGTTCCCCCCCGCCACAACCCACCCCCCTCCCGCGCCCTCTACTCCTTCTGAGGAGAAAGATGTGTTATTGTTGTGTT